>NW_023503493.1:8014696-8317726 GCF_014529535.1 Bradysia coprophila | reverse complement strand
AGCGCATGATAGACCATGTAAACCATCTCTCTCTACCATTTTACCGCATATTTGTGTTCCTCACATAATTGTGAACCCACTCTAAGTCCAACAGCAATTCTGGCAGAGTTGTTATCCAATAACAATCCTAATTGACTCGATGGGATCACTTGCAGCCACTTTGAAGATTCTTTAGTTGATGACGCAAGTAATCGGGCACGAATCTTAAGATCACCATTTTCAAATAACTCATCGAATTGATGTTTGATCTTCGGAAGATCCCAATTCCTTTGTTCTTTTTTAAGCGTATCAGTTTCTGGAACAAAATTACGTGGAATTTCATCGATTAATTGTAAAATCTGATCATTAATTATTTTTAAGTTAAACTTTTGGAGTATAACACCACATAATTCTGACGACGAATAAACAGATGATAAATAGGCTGGCACTGCCAAATCCTCAACTCTCCTAATACCTATACCACCACAAGACAAAGGGAGAGATGCCTGATCCCACGACAAACCTTCTATTCTCGTATTCGCAATAGCCTCCAATGTTGACCGAAACATCTCATCAACAGATCTAAGATGATCGGGTAACAAGTACGCTCTAGAAGTACGCATCAAGTAATTAAATCTACAACCACTCAACGACTTCTTAAAAACACACAAAGCAGGATGGACATCCATCAGTTTAAGTCGGTCACACATCAACTTAACTGATTTGGTCTTAGAAGAAAACATCCTCTCTAAACCTGTCTCAAATATCGGCGTACCTAACAGTTCTAAGGAAGATTCATCAACCTTCTTAATACCTGGTAACAAAGCTGATATATCAGCATACATATGAGCTTCTTCATCAGGGGTCGCATTGATAAAGAAAACTTCACATTTTTTCGTATTCAGGCGTTGTCCTGAAACGTCATAAAACGACAATACTTTCTGAATATCAACTAAAACAGTCGATAATTCATCACCTATAGTACCATCGTCTAAATACCAGCCATTAAATCGAGACAAAAGGGAATGCGTCATTCGCATTATACCTATACAGAAACCTGTAGGACCCAACGGGTCTCCCTGCTGATAGCCTCTTTGAGACAACAAGGGATTATCAGCGAAATAAAGATTCGAAACAAGCCGATATGCTTGTTGCAACAAGGGAAACAACTCCGGGCAAATATCTTTAACCTCTCCTAACATAAACTTCCTAAAAAGCATATTAAATGCATTCTCAAAGTCAAACTTAACAAGAGCCATTGGCTTATTATGCTTCATTTTACAAAATTCACGCACAGCGTGAACTAAAGCTTCAGCTCCTCCTTTAATCCCAAATCCAAACTGAAAAGGTTTCAGTTTACTCACTAACTGTTCCCTAATCTTATAATTCGAAATCTTCCCTGCAATACGCCTCCAAACTAAGCCCACAGCAATTGGTCTTACATCGTTCTCTCCTTTATTAAGAGCAGTTAACGATGCACCAAAGAAAACCTTTAAAACATCCTTTTGTACTCGACCTGATCTAATAATATCTATCAACGAAGACACGGCTTTAAGCAATTCATTAGCTGAATCACCACAAATAAAAGATGTCAAATCTTTCAAGTGCCTTGGTCTCAAGCCCCCTATCCCTCCTGACGAACTCAATGGGAAACTCCTAATAGCCTTAACTACATCTCCTACCTCAGTCGGTGATATCTCGAAGTCTATTTTCACCTCTTCGAAAGTACCACCTTCATCTACTGGGTGTTTAGTCTGAAGCTTAGCAGCAGTCTCAACAGTCTGCGGAGCCACTGACTCATTTGAGCACAAAACTCTCAATGCACCCGTAATATCTCCCTCACTCACTTTCCTAGTCGCAGCCTTAACCACCGCACTCTCCTCGTCAACAACCTTAAAACTAAAAGGCATCCCCTTAGTTTCTAAAACTTTAGACAGAGCCTGGTTAACATCAGTACACTCTGCAAAAGCAACTAAATTCTTCCTGATAACATTTATGCCATCATTCCCTTTAGACTTACTACTAAGAACGATATATGGAAAAGCCATCAGCTTCATCCAAGAACCAAGGTCGTTCTTTCTAACTAAATCCTTAATAACACGCGTGAGCTCCTGACAAGTTACAATCCTAACCGACTTCTGTATCACACGAGTCAACGGCACTGACAATCTACACTGATTGAGCAACAAGCCAAACTCACCTAAAACATCTGAAACATTAACCTCAACAGAAGGACGAAGCAATTCATCCTTATCTTTCGAAGACACGTTGCTATAAACAGTAGCACGCTCATGTACCCTCATATGGATTTTAAGTCCACGACTATTTTTCGCTAAAAAGCCACACATCTCACATGAGATTTTTAACAGTGACAAACTGTTGAAGGTTAATTCTTGTCATAACGTAAGGGCTCTGCAGAATATCAGAATTTCGAAAATTTGGTTGTATATGACTTGCTTGAACAAAGGATCCTAATTCTACTTATATTGTAGTAATACGTTGTGAAGTGGGATCCATTTTATCAGAAAAAAACACCATTTATGGATCTAGAGCCCATATACCACCTATAATAGGCCATAATTTGAAACGTAAATGATTTTTACTGTTATTTTATACCAATGGTAACCCAATAACAGATAAACCAAGTTTCTGTCAAAATGAGTGTATCAATGGCCACAAGATGGATGCAATTTCAGAATAAAATATTTTTGAGAGGTTGACGAGCCTGACAAAGTTAAAACCTAGAAAATTGCCTATCAAGTTCTTTCAATTATTTTTTCTTCTTTTTTATACTCTATTTAGTTGAACTAGAATTTGATGATCATCCTGTTATGGCCAGCAAAGACAATGTAGTCAGACATGACCTGATATACAGTAAAATGTTGGAGACAGATAAAAAATAAAATTTCCGTCTCTCAGACCGAAACAGTGGCAGAAACCATTGCATGTAATAAAGCAAAGCGTCCGAAAAGAGGCACTGATTGGATCGGTTGGTAACTAGTGTTTTTCGAACGATTTCGTTGTCTTGGTCAACTACTGTTTGACTAACTGATCCGACAATATAAAAACATTTCGGTGTTTTTGTATAACAACCAGACGATTCATATGTACCTGTGTACTCAAGTTTTCACACTTCATTTATTCCTGCACAACACTCGTACATGTTCAATTGGTTTACTCCTGGTTACCACAGTCCGATATGGCAGAATGGGTTTGGTGATGTAGTGTATTTCGCTTAGACTAGACTTTTTCATGCAAAAAGGTATGACTAGCCTCTAGTGTCTTTTTGCCACTGTCGCCAAGGCAATGAGATATTGGTTTTTTTAGATGTTTCACACAGAAAAGAAATTCAATTTTCGTCTCTCAGATCGAAACAGTGCTGTGGTAGAAACCATTGCTAGTCAACCAATGAAGTACTTGATTTTGCATAGAATTCCTACAAATTCTTTGATCGAATCAAAAGAAATAAGAGATTTGATGAGTATTTTGAAGATCGTTTAAGCAAAAGGCGTGGATGCCAATCCTGACCAATCTGTCGTAAAGTTTCTTTAACAAAAAAAGAACATATCGAAACGAACAGACAATTTATTTACGATAGCTGATCAAGCTACCTACACGTTTTGTGCATCAGCGTTGAATGGTGGATTGTGGCTTTATTCGTTTATTTTCGTGCAAAACTTGTGCATTTAAAATACGATTCAGAGATAAGCAAAATAAAAGCAAAACTCAATGGAAAAAACAATGGTTCAAGCTCAAAAAAAGAAAAGAAATCATAAATATAATGGCAGCCCAGAACATATAGAAATAATAATTCATAATGTGTAGGTAGGAGAGAATGAATATATATACGAACATTAATGGCGTTCGCTTCTCCGGTCTTATGTTATATCCCTCTCTCTGTACACATAAAATATAGTTAGATTCAAATGTAAAAAAAAATCCCATTGCAATTGCACATGGAACAATAACAACAACATTGGAAAAGAGTTCGCGGCATTTCGTATACCATTTCAAAGAAAACCACAGCACAACCGCAATGAACAACGAAGTTATGTATCGCAGAAGCGGCTGCTGGTTATTATTTCTCTTAAAATTACAGATAAATTGTACATTTTCATTTTTGCTCTTTTTTTAATTTTATTATTTTCTTTTGTTTAATTTAACGTTCCTTTTCTTTGGCTGTGTTCGAGTAACATTTTAATGTTTCCAGCACACAAACAGTATATTAATACCAAACAAATCTCTGATCATAACAATCGAATGTTAAAGTGCAATAAGTAACACCGCACTACTTCTGTGTGGTGCTGAGAGCAAAACATCTACAGCTTTTTTTTATTGTTCGCGGAAGTTACGCATTTTGCAGCAAGAAAACAATAACGCACGAGTTTACTTTTATGTTCGGATACATTATAAAATGTCGATGTTATTCCGGAAAGATGATGATGACCGACGTAAATAATGTTATGATGTGAGAGGTAGTAAAGCAAGCACACACAGTAAAAGTTGGAGGTCGCATCGTCATTACATATTTATAACTATGCAAATGCTGATTGTTCAAATACACAATCAGTAACCTCGATCATTTAAAAAACGGAATAATCTCTCCATATTCATCTGTTATCGACAACGGCGACAAACGTAAACACTGGGCTTAGGCAAAGTTTGAACTTATACAGCAAAATACATGTTGCAACAAATGAAGTAAAAGAATGAAAAATGTTCGGAAAATTCTTAGATCAAAAGAAGTAATAGAAGTAATAAATGCGGTAATAATTTTGCGTACTACTATATATACGTGTTTCACTTAGAGGCATCGATGCTTTGCTGAAAAGCATGCATTTGGGTCTTTTTTAATTCTGGATTTAAGTTTACTTTTGATGATATCTATCCACCAGAAATCTTTTACAAAAATATATGACGGCAATAACGACCACGAATGTGTTAGGTTTCAAGAGAAATCAGATTTGTCTGAGCAATTTGACCAACTTTGAGAAAACTGAGCAGGCTATTAAAATTGGCAATTTTCTAGCCTACATTTGTGCGCAAAAATATTCGTTTTTTGATGATTTCTCTGAACCAATTTTTTTTTTGAAAAAGTAAAACCATTAAAGCATGCAAAATAGGGTGTAGCGGTTTTTACAAAATGTCTTAGTTCTTTTAAGGCTCGGCCGGAAATCCTCTCAGCTGGTCCATCTAATCAATTTATGAAAAAAAAAAATTTACAACTTTTAATTTTGTGCTGCCGCCAGATCGATTTTCGAAAATTTCGTTGTTTTCGGTCCACGTCACATATATCGATTTTTTACGGTGGGCTCAGTGTACATAAAAAGTTGAGTCAACATGGTAATCTAATCTCTAGGCTTCACAGATTATTTTATAAAAAAGATCAGGTCTTAAAAAATATTTTTTGAGATCATGACTGATTGTCAAAGTTCCCCGATGGTGATTTTGAGACTTTAATCTCGCCACAAAATTTGATGAAAATGTGCAAAAATGTAAATTAAACTTTAAATATGCTAAATGGACCGCGGTGAGTCAAATACAACATCTGATTTAATTTGGGACACCTAAATTTGATATTTACCTGACAAAAAGTTGTGTTTTTGGTACATGGATTATTGGTGGCGAAAGTCGAATTACCTCAAATCAATAATTTTTTAGCTTATATTGTATTCCCAGGTTCTGACAATGCGAAACCTTCAATTTTAAGCGTTTTCTGCAAAAGTTTCTCCAAGTGGAATAAGTTGAACCAATTTTTCCTTTAAAAGTAACACATTTTTGCATGCTTTAATAGTTTTACTTTTTCAAAAAAAGATTTTAGTTCAGAGAAATCATCAAAAAACGAATATTTTTGCGCACAAATGTAGGCTAGAAAATTGCCAAGGGATGAGCGCTCTTAAACCGCTGACTTTTCTCGGAGCAGGTCGTTATTTACGACTCGTAAAATACAATTGCGGCCGTACATTTTTCAAAAAGGATTCTAATGAACAGATGTTATCAAAAATGAGATACGAGACGCGCAAATGTAGGCTACAATCTTAACTAAGCATCGATGCCCTTTAAGTATTCATCTCGATATTACATTTAGACATCAGCTTTATTGTAAGAGAAATCCGTAACCTAAAAAACATTTAAAGGAACCAAATAACGAACTGCATGCACCCAATCCGTTCAAATTGAAACTGAATCATTTGTAACCGTTTGCATATATGTCGATATAGCATACAACATCGCATACAAAGCTTGTACTTTAGCAATGAACCGAACCGTAGAACACTTTTTTTTATTGGCGGTGAGCTTTCAACTGTATAACGGTTTTCGTTACACGAAAAATAAAACTTTTCTATAGGAAACGAAGGTTGTTTTTGAAAGCGTTAGTATTCAGATGGCGTTGTTAAACAACTTAGTGAAATAAAATAAATCCGAGACACTTTTAGTACGGCCCCGTTTGTCATATTCTATCAACGTTTTCTGCTTTTATTCTGGTTTTCATCACCGATTTGTACGAAGTTTCAAAAACCTAAAAGCTCATTTATCTCTGACCCTATCCAATATTTAGGAAAAACTACAAAATTCGACATGAGAAGTGAAGCCAGGTGAGGCATAAACGTATAATAATTGCCAACTTCATTCGGGATCGTTCATGGAAAGTATGTCACTCGTAAGAACGAGATGGAAGATATGGTTGAAACTGCGGGAGAAAGAGATGCAAATAGTCTATACGCTTGACATTCGGTGGATTCGGTGGATTTGTAGTTTATGTGGAACCTTTTCGTTGTTGATAACGGGAAGAAATGGCTACTTGGTCATATCTTGAAAGATTGACTTTTTCAGTACAAAAATTGTATTTCTTGAAATATCTTGCCATCTGTTATCGAGCGTTGAACTCAAGATAGAACACAAAGTGTTCTCCTATATATATTGAACTGTATATGTGTCGATACACATCTGGGCTTATCTAGAGCACACAGAAAATCTCTTCTGACTCTGTAACGAAAGAAGTAAAAGATTTGATTTAAAACGCTAAAGAATGCTCTAAACAAAAGAAGTAGTAGATTTAATCGTTTTTATTGCTTAGATTGGGCCTTTTTGTCCAGTATTTCTAATTGATTCACACCCTAGCAGTTTGGAATCAGATTCCATTCCAAATTTAATACATACAGTATGTAGTAGTAACTTACTGTACAGCGTTGTTGCGATTATTTTCTGTCCGGCATAGTAAATAATCTACTGTTTTGTATTCATCGCAGGTGTCTAGTTTCTTTCATTTTCGATTTTCATTGTTCTTATGATTTATATTTGTGTTGTTAACACAACGTATACATAATCGTTCTCTACTGATTTTAACTTCCCATATAAACTAATTGTTTTGTCTGCGGTTGGTATACATTAAACAAAATCGTAATAAAAGAATACAACCTTGACGGAATGATAATTTCGGTAATTAATTTCAACGATATGACATATTAGACGTTTGGTAAACTAATTCTGGTCTTTCCATTAATGAACCAGAAATTTTATTGTAGACATTCAATCATCAGGTATACTCACCGTCTCGTTACGTCGAATGGTAAGATGAAATCTTCGAAAAATCCAATTCAACCTTTCATTCCATGCGATTCATTCATAAATTTTCTTTCTAATTTCGGCCACTTGGATGAAACTATCTAGGTAAATGAATTGATGCATTTAAACATCACCACTTGTCCATGCACTTTAATACATCCAACTGTTTAAAATTGGCTGAAAATTATTGGTGTTACTTTCTACTGTAATATATCTTGATTCTTGATATGGCTCAGCCAGTTTCGTTGATGAAGCGAGAGAATGTCAATTTGTTTGTGATTTTTTTTTACTTGTCTTGGAAATTGGAATTTTAATCAAAATCTTACTCTCCATAATCAGCAAAAACCACTCTGAGTATTGAATATAATATGTAAAATATTCCCATTAACTATTTGATTCACCAGCACGCATTTTTCTCTGTATTCTGTGTATGTATATGGAAAACGCAAGATGTGAAATATTTCAGCGGACTGCGATATCTGCACTCGAAATGGAGTGCGTTCAAAAATCCATTAACTGATCAGGCTCTGATTCTAAATTAATTGTTGTTGGACAACCGAACGAATTTTTTGGGTCTTTTTTGTATGGAAAAGCTGGTCCATCATGAAACAGTAACAGTGTGCAGAACTGCAGTACTTTATTGAGTTGTGGGAATGTCATTTTCAGTTAATCCTGGCTCTGTGTTAAAGCTTAAACAACAGTGAAGAAGTGATACAGTGAATTCTGAATGATAGAACTCGTAAAAATGCTGATGAAGCGATGTCAAATCGGGTCAATGTGCGTAACACTTATGTTATCACATATATGTCTGAAATCACCATAATTAATCACCGTATAATTAACCGAATCTGCTACTTCTATAGTTTAGCGTGCCGGCATCGCCTAGTGGATACAAAATCTTTTACTTCATTAGTTTTAACTTAATTTTTTTGCTATAAAACTAAGCTACCTGAGATAATCGCTATTGTTGTCGTCATTGTCGCTAACAGATGACCTAGCTGGCTGCAAATGTCAATGTTTTCCAGACTTGCTGTTTCTCATTTGAATTTATTTATAATTTTACATTCATATCTGTAACCCCAACCAAATGTGTCACACAGCTGGTCCACGCTTACAACCGCACTGTCTTTTATGCGTTTCACTGTTTTACCACTACCACGCGCGTATATATGCATATTAAACTAATATAAACACGAAGAAGGCGGTGAAGTTTTGTGGACCAGCTGAAGCAAAGTTCGTTTCAAATACACTGTTTTAGTTCATAAAATTTACTAGATTACCTGTGGGGACTTTGCATACAAAAAAGTGGCGAAAGTAAACGCTTCAAAGATTTTTGTAGTAACAGCTGTCCGAGCCCCACGGGTAATCTAGAAAATTTCATGAATTTAAATAGTTTATTTGGTTGGGGTTATTTGTTGTTTTCCCTTAAAGGCCTGTTAGGTACTGTAACTGATGAACCCGGCTGATCAATTTTTGTTTTCTAAGGAAATTAACAAATTAATTGCCTCTTTATTGTCGATGAAAACCACTCTTTATCTTCTTCATTATTCCATTCAAAATTCACTTTGTGAACGTCATCATA
Source organism: Bradysia coprophila (assembly GCF_014529535.1). Lineage (NCBI taxonomy): Eukaryota > Metazoa > Arthropoda > Insecta > Diptera > Sciaridae > Bradysia > Bradysia coprophila. The sequence continues at coordinate 8,308,599 of NW_023503493.1, read as the reverse complement.
CACATTATACCACCATCATATTACCATCATTTCTCGAATACCATTGCAGTGTATAGCGCTAGCAAATGAACAGAAAACCAGTCTTTGGAAAGAAACTTAAGAAACCAGTCACTCGGTTCTTGTTGGAGTCGTCAGTTGTTGTTTTTTTGTATGTGCTCTCGTGTCTTCGCGCTGAATATACCAGTCGATTCGCTGAATTTTATATACGTTTGTTTAAACAGTCTAAAGAAACTGGTGCGCAAACTTTATTTTTCGGAATTCATCAAGTTGGTTGTACTTTCAAACTAGACCTAAAATTCGAATAAAAAAACGAAAAAAATCGGTTTTTGTTTATTGTTGGTCGTTAATTGAGTGATAATTCATAAATGATTGTTTGGTTGAAAGAAAAACAGAAAAAATTTTATTGAAAGAGACAATTCGTTTGAGAATCAGAAAAGATAAAATTTTTTGGATTGTTTCGTAGAGCTTCCAGCCACAATATATACAATAAAGTGAATGTGAACGAAAAAAATAATAATTTTTTTCTCTTCATTTCGTATTTTATTTATGGATATACACACCATCGCTATCTATTGGCAGAGAACCACTTTGGAATTCTGATTTGCAAAACAGGTAATTATTTTGTATAATGTACCGTGGATGGTAAAGTGTATTGAGATCGTTACACTCAAGCCGAGTTGTACTTTAAGTTTTTTTTTTGCATGTTTCTTTTTTCAAATAAAAATGCAGCTCTTCGGCGTTCGCAATTTTCTGTATACAGAATTTTAACATTTCCTCGGTGCTGATACACATCACGCTAATTCGAAATTAGCGGTGATCGAGGTGATCTATTCAATTAAATTTGAATTTTAATTTGATTTAATTCAGTGCATAAATATCTAAAAGAATTTTTGTTTTGAAATTAACGATGCTGGAAAGGCCTTCAAAGACCAATTAAATGGCCATGAACATTTTTATTGTTTCAGATTTTTCTTATGCTTTGGGTTGGGTGCATGAATAAAATTTGCTTTGGAATTTAATCGACAAAACTCATTTAAATTGGATATTAGAATCGATATTTGATTTGGTGGATTCAATTTATTACGAATCGAGACGGGTTGATCACATCAACAATTTTATATGAGGATTGAGGATAGGAAACCTCGGTTGTTCTGTAGAGTCGCTACAATTTGGTTCAGTACTTCATTCTTTGCTCTTCCTTTTCTTGTGAGATAACTCGACTCTCGCATTTGTCCAATCATCACAATCATAATCTATTACTTCACTTGATTAGAGTTTTTTTTTCAACAAAGTGAATCAAATCTATTACTTCATTAATTGAAGCACTAAGTTTGCTATATAATAGATATGGGTTATCGCTCAAAGTTTTTTGTGTCGCGGTTGTTGATAACAAATGACTAGTTCCGCTAGTTTCTTAAAATTAAATGTGATTTTTATTTTCATCAATTTCAAGAATCAAAATGTAAAAATTAATTTGTTTTGACGATCTCACAGTCTTAAAATAGTTTCCAATACATAATTAGCAACAGTTGATTTTAGTTCAGCTCATCAACATTGTTACATTTGGTCGATTTATCTTTCTCGAACGTCTCTCATATATGCGAGTGTACTCGTCAAACCAACCGAAAAATATAGACCAAACATAGCTAACGCCGACCCGTACGAAACACCTATTCGTATCAAAAGCCTTTACTGTGAAACTCTTCATTTCTTTTACTTCATTCTCTACTGAAAAGCTATTCGCCCTTTAAAATCACTTACATTATCTTTCTTTGCCTTGTTAGCATATACAAATAAATTGCCGGAGGCAATATAGACAGCCCCGTACGAAGTCAACTTTCATAAATTCCTATTTAAACAGCTATATACCGCTATATTTACCTATATTTCACTGTAAATAAACATTTCACAGAGGAATATGCTATTATATAGCTCTATATGCCTGTATATAGCTCAATATAGCTGTATATAGGTATATATAGATGTCCGTATATGGAATCCCTGAAACCCCACACACATAACAAATTATTTCCATGTTAACAGAAACACTCTAAGTACCATTTTTCCCAATATATATCACTTTTATTAAAATCCAATATGGCCACCGGCAGCCATTTTGTTAGGAGACCGGAAATTTTACCGACGCTTTACATTCGTTAATACCTTTCAAAAAAAAAATTCATGAAATTCGGTCAAAATTTACTCGAGATATTGACAAAATACTCCACGTTCACTGTACGGCCGAGTAGCCAGATAAGAGCTCACTCCAAGAGACCTAGCTCACGCTTCGGAAAACATAATTTCAAAAACTTTTTTTTTTCCTGATTGGTACGGTCAATACCTATCTAATAAAGCTAAAACAGACGAAATATGTTGAAATGTGGCCGACCTACAAGCAAAAACTGCTTGCCGCCCTGTGCCTGTTTCACACCAAGGGGTCTAACTCACGAGTCGGTCATCCGATTTCCATAAACTTTTTTTTTGTCGATCGGTATTGTAAATACCTTTTATTTGACTTACAAGTGTAACGTTTGAATGTCCGGAGATATCTTCGAAAAACCGTAAAGCACTTATTGGGCCACAGCTCGGGAAGGGTCGATCCAAAATCACTCATCTTCGAACTTAGCCTGTTTTTTGACATTACCAAACGGGAAAAAAAAAGAATTTTCAAAATCGGATGCGTTTTACTCAAGTTATCGTGCAGACGGACAGACGGACATTTTTTTTTTCACTGATTTGGCATCTCTAGACAACCACAATAGGTTTCCCCTTACTCAGGGAGTCTAATTCGACGTGTTACGGATGTATGCGTAAACGCATAAGACCCCAGTACTTCGTACGGGTCTAAAAATGAAGTTCAACTGAACGAAAACCAACTGTTGATATTTCTGCACATCGACGTGATTGTAGGACTTTGTTCAAGTCTTTTAGTGGTGATTTTTTTTTTTTTTTACATGCAAGCACAAACACAAGGGATATATCCCTTTGATGTTGATGGTTCACATCAACACGGTCTAGCCTAAATAATTGGGGGAAATGCTCGGTAATGGGTATTAATATTATTCTTGAAAAGTTGAGGATTACATACGGGGGGGAAGACATGAGCCGGAAGACTATTCCACAAACGAATCGCAACTGAGAAGAAAGTTCCCTTGAACTTTGCCGTGCGGCAAAATTCAGAAGCGACAACATGGGGATGTGCTCGTGCTGATTGCCTAGTGACATGAGTCGAATTGTGGATAGGCGGGATCAGCGTCGATATCTCCGATGAACATTCACCGTAATAGTATCTGTAGAACAACGAAATAGCACCAACGATGCGCCGATGTTCGAGAGTGTCAATTGGATTTGTAACGCTTTCGTCACCGATCAATCGGATAGCTCTCCTTTGAAGTCTTTCGAGAAGATCCAACGTTGAGGGTGGAGCACCGACCCAGAGATGAGAGTTGAATTCAACTAGAGGCCTTACATAAGCTTTGTATATAGTCACAAGCTCTGTGGACGAGAAGAATCTTTTGCATCTCCTGAGAAATCCCAATCTCTTTGCCGCTGCCTTCGTCACACTCACTACGTGTTCATTCCACAGCATCTTGCTGGTAACATTCCATACATTAAAGATTTCATTGGACAATAGCAATGAAAACTTGAATTTTTACGCTTGGGGTAAGTTCCCTGAACCTCTCGCCTTCCTATACCAGAGAAATACGTTGAGATTCTTAAACCTAGTAGGATTTCCTTTAATGTCCAATAAATAAATCCAAATCGGAAACTTAAGAACACAACACGTTGAAGTTAATTGCGGTTTGTCAACTTTCGGCACCCTGGACTTTACTTAAATCGTCGAGGAATGCCTCCAAATAAATTTCTAAAAATCCAAAACGGAATTCTAGATTTTTAGTAATTTATTTGAAGGCATTCCTCGACGATTTAAGTAAAGTCCTGGGTGCCGAAAGTTGACAAGCCGCAATTGACTTCAACGTGTGCTACCAGAGCACAGACACTAGAAACTAGCAAGTATAAATATATCTCACAATGTTGATCGCTTACCGATTCGTCCAATGCAATTTTCATTAGTCTCAGACCGTTTGAAGACGTCTATCGCATAAATTCTCCTTTCGCATTGTTCATGTCCATCGCATAATGCATCAACCTGTCGTCCATACCGAAACCCATAAGAAAATTATGGCTTGTTGCTCATTGAAATTACGTACATAATATAATATTCAAAGAAGATTGTTATTTTGCATTCATTATTTTACATAATTCAGGCAAGAAATAGCAATCAATCGCAATATCAATCATATTTGCATATATTTAAATTGCCTGATCGGTCGTCGTCTCTAGTCATAAGCATATATAAAAAACGTGTTGCATAATAGTTTACAGTTGCTGCAACAAATCGAATATTAATAAATCATAAGAAGAAAAAAAACTGAATTTACGATGTGTGTTAATAATCGTAGAGCATCCGCTCCTTGGCAAACAGAAGAGAAGAAAAAAATGAAGTCCATTGAAAGATGTGTATAGACAAATCAATGTCGAACCAGAGCTGTATGTATTATTATACCAAAACGCCAAACACGTACCTTGTACTATTTATTTAACGCAATGGTTGTTCAGCTTTCGCAAAATAATGAAAGGAAATCGAACATCGATTCGGCTGATGCTTTAACATAAAACATGTTCTACGAGAGGTAATACCGAAAATAGATCCGCTTACCGTAGCAAAAACTGGTGTAAGCTAGTAGTTTCGAAACTTCGTTAGTCTTTGTTGTGGAAAATGTTGTGCTTGCCTCGGAAAAAAAGTAAAAAAAAAAGTCTCACTTCGCTCTGGCATCAATGCACAATTAACAAGACACCTATTGAGTAACAAGGGCGTAATTCTCCCATCAAAAATTAATTCGGCTAACGATTGACAGTCATAAGATCTGTTACTACCAGTGTTTAAACTACTTTATCTACGATCATGTTTGGTAGGATTCTGTGTCACTTACGGATTGATGTGTTTTACATGAAATTTATGAAATTTCTCACACTTAACAAGTAAATAGCTATTTAGAGTTTCATTAAAAATCTTGTACTTCATTGGTTTTAACATGCACTTTTCTATATAAAACATCAATATCCAGTACTCATCGCTTACTTTTGCTGTTGTTGTCGATAACTGATATCATTTCTCAAAGATTAAATTGGAATCAATGTGATAATTTGATGACTTGGTGTTGTTTACCCTTGTGTATCGACCATTGAAGAAAACACCTGTTCACCAAAATGCGTTTATTGCGCTCGATCGCGTTACGTTTGATGATCTCACTTTACCTTTTCATTTTCATGATCTAAATTCATTCAAAATTGAAAGTATATGGGCACAACTGCCTGGAACGACAACGGGAGCTTGGGTGCCCGAAGAGAACATTACTATGTGTCCGATGAGATGTTCTACTTCTTCGACTAAGCAAGTGTTTTTACTTTATCTTACACTTTGCTAAAGGCGTCACTTCACTCGCGTAACATTTTCCTGGAAGATATACCTGCGCGCGCAGTTAGAAGCTGCGGTTACGAAAACAAAACACAAAATTTTGTTTTTATAGCATCAGCAATCGAGTCAGCAATGCAACAGAAAAGAGCAATAGAGAAAAATGTGCACGTTCATCGCTTTGTGTTCATTGAACTCTTTCGTTTCGTTGTTGTTTTTCCCCTGTATGTTTACTACTCCACTTGACTTCATATTATAATTCTAGTTTACAAATAAAAGGAAATTCTTTATTTTCAGTTTGAGAATATAGTAACGAAAAAAAAACGTGAGCAATTTGCAATACATTTTTGATTTGTTATTCGAAAACGCCCACTCATCATTCTGTAAAATGTTAATTATTTTAAATAATTTGTTTACAAAATATACTACCCAGAGTAACGACGAAGAAAATTAATCACGCAGCAGAACTTTAATTTACAATTCTGAAAACTTAACTGCTTCGCATACAGAACCAGAGAATTCATATACTTTTGTGCTGGAATATGCTATTCGTAATGCTATTCAGAGAGTGTTTTGTACGGTGGATATTTCTTGTTATTTATATACCAAGCACACCTTTTTTTTATTCATTTTTGATCTTGTTTGCTATAATTTATGAGTGGAAAAACTTTGTGTGTGCTTCTGGCACTCATACTAAATACGTCGACATAACATCGACATCGACATTTTTTTGCTGTTATGAATTATTGAGGTTATCAGGTAAAGTTGGTATATTTCAACGGTTAGGTTTTATATATCGTCAAAATGTTGAATAGCAAAAAAAAATGTTATTTAATGCTGCTACGGTCATACCTGTGCCAATGTTACGTGCAAATTTAATTTCATTTATTTGAATTGTATGTAATGTTGTACACTTGACAATAACGAATTTGATTTTAAAAATTACTCGTTTCTAACGATGATTTATTATATATCAGGGTGTCATGCCCGCAGGGATAAATGACCTCCGAAACTGGTGCGACAGGATATCTTGTTTTTGTACGAATTTACCTTGTAAAAATAAAAGTCTCAAATGTTCGAAAAGAGACGTCTCACGTCTCACAATACAAAGGATTTGAGACCGTGAGACGACTCTTTTCAAACTTTTGTGACTTTTGTTTTTACTCGGGTTGAAAGCAATCATTTTGATATAACTATGGGTATCTCTCGGGCTATATAACATGATTCTCCTGAGGTACAAGGTATGCTTCTTTGTTATGAACAGTATTTTTGAATGGGTTGAGCAGAGAAGAAGAAGACCAATGTCAATAATTATAATTGAAGGAAGTAACAGGTCGTGTCCAAGAAGTTGTCAGTTGTCAAGACTTCATCCATATAGACATAACCAAAAGTCACTGTTGACGAAATGTTCGCAATAGCATTGAGGTTATGGCTCTGTGGATGCTCTCGTTCGTTATCGGCTTGTCAAAAATCGTTTTTACAGTACGATGGAACAGACCTTTTGTCTTCATGAAATTATGCCAACTTTTGCGTATTGCATAAGCAGGACCAGGTGAAAGGAAATAGCGTCATTTATGAATGATCCCAAGGTCTAAAACTATTTTTAGGAAAACATTTTCTTAAACTTTTCCACATTCTCCTAAGTTTTTTTTTCACATTTTTCCAAAAATCTAGGGAAAAAATGGAAAATTATAGGAAAATATGAGAAAATGTTTTCCCAAAAATAGTCCCTGCCTTAAATACAACATGCTTCCATGTCTCAAAAATTGAAAGTTTTGCGTCTGTTTACCAGAGTCATAAATTCAGTCGTCAATTCATTAAATCGACTGGTCACGTTTTATCAAGGACTCCTAACTATAATTTCAGAAACGATTAGACATTGCACGGAATATATCATCGAAAAACCTCTTAAATTGATAAACGATACGATTATCGAACCTGTTATCAAAGACACGCATCCATTTAATCGAAACTGTTAATGAGTTTCTCGCAAATGCCAAGTGTATTACATTCAATTATGTTTCTCTTCTTTTCTTTCTCGAACGGGTTTCATTTTTAGCTTTCAATCTGTTCTTTTCAAATGAATGGTTTATTGTAATAGGTACGCGTTTTTGCGCTTACTTTCATTATGTCGGTGAATCGTTACCAATAAAACGTTTTTTTTTTTTAAATTAATTTGTAGAGAAATGATGGGTAATTCAAATGTATTGACCATAAATTTTGCTATTTCTTTCATTGCAAATCTTCCATTTTTTTTAAATTAGCGAAAAATAAAACTAAGTTTCAAGAAAGTCAGATGAATTTCGAAATTGATAGATTTTTGCATTACACTTTTTCTGCGGCCTAGATTATCATCCGATCTTATCACTTTATTTATCTTGGCTGGAGCTCAGACATTTAAGTATAGTTTCCACTTAAAAAGAGCACTCCGCTTAGCCTCCGTCTACATGACAGTTGTAAAATAGAACAAAAGAACTGTCACGCAAACGGAATGGAAATTGAATTTATTTCAATTTTTACTCCGTTTACGTGACAGTTCCTTTGTTTTATTTTACAACTGTCATGTAAACGGAGGCTAAACGGAGTGCTCTTTTTAAGTGGAAACCATACTTTACTGATGATACTGTTGAGGTTTCTTGTTTTTAGCATCTTAATTAACTTTTGCAGTTTATAGATTAAAAAGCTGCGGGAAAACGAAAAAAAAATCGAAAAAATAGTTATGGTTTACCGATTTCGCAAAACACCTTTTTCCTGCATATTATTGAAATCCACGAGCTCCGATTGAACCACGGGCCTGACACTATTCACGCTATTCTTCATTTTTTAAATGCTGCTATTCATGGAGTGTCCAGTTCGTGGATTTAACTGTGGATTTGTGATAAAATATGAATCGCTGTTTTCAATTTTAAATTTTTCACTTTCCTGCAGCTTACGACGTGACTATAAATCAAACGACAGGGACACGTCCCTTTTAGAAACGGTAGCATATCGCAAACATGAAATCTGTTACTTCATTTCTGTTAAATAGCTCCCAGTGTTCGGTACAAAATCTATTACTTCATTGACATTAATATATGCTTTGCCATATATAAGACAAAAATAGCCAGAGCTCATCGATTATTCTTATCGAAGTTGTCGGTAGCAACGCCTTTTCAATAAGACGTCTTCATGATTTCCCACCAACTCTCTGAACATGATTTTTATTGTTATCGACATTTTCTTTTTTTTAATGAAAGTTTAAGGCTGAGCTTTGTACTATCAATGATGAACATCGAAGTATAGTCGCTTGAAATTGATATCATTGACCCGAACCTAATTTTTCAATATGAAAACGTTCAGGAAAACGAAAGTGTTTTTCAAACTTGGATAACTAACATGAAATGGGCACCAATGCGGTCACAGTATTAAAAGTGGATCAGGTCGCAATCGGACCAATTAATCCAATTTCTAACCAAACTGGTCATTAAGTTAACCAAAGCCTCAATATAAGTTTTTGTTTTCAACGTTTCTGAATTACCCGAGTGTATTAATTGAAACGACATCCATATGACGTTGCAATAGATCACATTATTGGCAAAACTGTAACACCTAATAAAGAGAAACCGACCGCAACGCAAAATGTGGTAATGCGGTCGGGTCATTACAGAGTCTAATATTGAGTGTTAGTGTGATAATGTTACGTACAATTAATAGACATGGAACCCGATATTTACCTGTAAATATTGAAGACAAAAAAAACTCGTATTGGGTCTACCTTAAACTGCACCGCTCGCTCTACCTGCAACAGATCGACGCTAATTATATAATTTTATTTATGAAATTCACATTCAGATAGAGCCATTGCGATTGCAAAAAAAAATTGTTCGCAATACACATAGTCACTGGTCTGACCTAAACGTTAATAATAAAATAATTTTTATTGACATTCCAAAATGTGCTGCAAGCCTTTTGGTGATGGTTGTACGTTTTATTTTGTCTTCAAAATGAACGCAATGAACGGTAATGTTGTATCGTGTGGAGATATTAAAACCATTCACCTCAGTTTAATAACGTTGTCATGTTTATGTATCGAAATTAGAATTGTCAATAAACATTATTTTAGTGTTTTTGTAGCATAATAAAAGCTGGTAAAAATGTACGATTAACCAGCGAAAATATTACGTTGTAAGGTGCTGCAGAGCCATATAATTTAAGATGCAAAATGCTAAATATGAACATATTTTACATCATAAAACCGCTTGCGCTGAGTTTGTCAGTATCCAGCCACACACAGATATCAATTTCTCATTTTATATTTCGCCATTTGAATTGAATATGCCAGAGAGCAATTGAATGTGAAATTTAAGCAGCAGCCAAAATGAATTAATGGTCGTAATTATCGAGGGGAATTAATCTACCGTTTAGTTATGGTCGCATATAATGCAGTTGCTCAGATCTTTTTACATACCTATATTGCGTACAAGGTAATTTACTCGAAACCAATAGAATTTAATTGCTGAGATTTGGCAAATTTGATGAAATTTTTTGATTGAAATTTAAATCGTTTTACGCACGGCGTTTAAAACATTTTTTTTTTGGGTATTTATTAACCTTTTCTCGGTATTAAAATGCATATTCACGGTAATGAGTAATCAATGAGTATATAATTTACAGAACTGTTGAAAGTTTTTGCGCTTTGAATTCGTTGGTGGTGTTGACCGCCAATAAAAGTTATTAGCCAGTCGGATAATTAAAGTTTTTTTTTTCTCACTTCTCTATTCTACTTTTTTTAAAACAAAGTTTTTTATTGCCTCAAAAAAAAGCGATTGATCAAATATGTGTCAGTAGGAGAATAAAGGTCGAATGATGTTGGTACATTTAATATTTCCATTCAATCGGTTTGGCAATTAAATCCGTCGGTAAGTTACTGTGAAATGTACATTCGAATTAGACGTGTGTGAGCGGTGTGAGCCGCATCATACGGGTCTCTGTTATTAGTATGGAAAACTTGACCCAGGCTCAAGGCATTTTCGACTACATAGACTTCCATAAGCTCCACAAATTTGCGTAAGTGACAAGTGTGACCTCCTGAATTAGGGACCTGAATGCGGATAAGATTTGAAGAGATAACGATCAATAATATGAGTGGACCAGCTGGTAAAACAGCTGAAGCAAACTTATAGACACAAATTCGGTTGTCATTGACTGTGTTATGATTTAAATTGACTGCAATTAATTGGTATGTTAAATACCGAAATTAACGGAAATCAATGTCGAGCAAGGGCCTCCCGGTGCGGCGCACACTTCTAATCTTGTTTCAAGGATATTTTTTTAAGAAATGAGGAATTGAATAACAATAGATACATATACAGACCGTTCACATCAGGGCCTATTTTTGGAATTTTTTTAGAATTTTTTTCCAAAATTTCCAAAAAATTGCCAAAAATTTCCAAAAACTGCGAACATTCAACAACCAAATTTTTCCACCATTTCGAACGGTTTTGGCAACTGCTGAATCAGCCTTGCGTTTTAACTGACTCTCGATTATTTCTTGACATTATCAGGTTTCAAATGAAGACGATCATGATTAATTTGAAAGATGAGAGCGTCAATAATCAAACATAAATCATTGAAAGCCGGCTAAAACATAAGGCTGAGCTCCGGAGTTGCCAAAACAGTTCGAAATTATGGAAAAATTCGGTTTTTGGACGTTCGCAGTTTTTGGAAATTTTTGGCAATTTTTTGGAAATTTTGTAAAAAAAATCCAAAAATAGGCCTTGGTTCACATGGAATATCATAGGCCAGAGACCAAAGACCTCGCTTTAAATATTATTTTTTAAAAGTTTACTTCGTACAACAATCGCTTAAAAATCGCTTTCAGTCTAATTATTGACAACAACATCAAAATGTTGAACAAAATATTGCGAGAAATTGTTACAGAAATACAACAAAATTTTCTCATAACTTAAAAATTCAACTCACGTTCACGGAACGCATTCTTGTTTCAATTGAAAACGTAAAACGTAAGACTTCAAACTCAATCAGTTTTTAGATTTTTTTCATTGTTTCACTTCACTTTTTTTCTCTTTTTTTTCGTGCCAACAAAATAAATTAGTTGTTTGCTTATCGCATATATGGTAAATGGTTTTGTTTATTTTCTGTTAAATTCTGTTTAATAAAGTGCACGAATTAATTTAATATTTATTTTTTGATTTAGAAATTGGGTCAGGCATTTGAAGAAAATGGAAACAATTGAAACACACTTTAAAGAGACACGGCGTGTGTGACAATCTTAGTTCTAATACATTAAATTGGTTGAGTTGTAAAAATATAGAGAGCAAGGTTCGATGACCAAAATAGTATAGGTTGTCGTATATGAAACTCTGTTGCAATCTGCACTCTGTTGAAACGATCTTATTAAGTCTTACCAACGTAATACTACCATCATCATGTTTAAGCACAGATTTCATATGTTAATGACCCTCCTTAACAACCCACGAAGGGTTGGTGGCTAGATCATTGGTATCGTAGTTTTCCTGCTTTTTCTGTTTTAGGAGCGAAACTACTACCGGTTCACCCCACAAATGATCTTGACGGTATAAGGTGTGTGAAAGATCTACACTCAACTTTACTGACTTGATTCATCCAGCTCTGTTTTTTTATAAATCTTACAATCGGTTCAAATCTCTCTGCGGTTGAGCTTTAAAACCTCGCGCACTATAGCCACTCAATTTCGTAGTGGTTAGCAAACGCCATTGAGCCGGCCGACCTTAAAATTCCTGGTCAAACTGCGATTCCTAAAAATGAAAACCCGAAATGAACCTGCTTACAAAAGAAACGCAGTGCCTACTGTGATTGGATCAGCCTTCGAATATTTTCTATGTTCAAGCTAGAAGCAGTGCTGTGCTAAAAGCAAAGCTTTGCATAATTTTCTCACATTAAGTCTTTATAGCAACCACAACATCAAGAAAAACCTAGCAGCGAAAGCTGATTTTAAATGAAGATTAACCTGGTCACGCAATTTCATTAAACTTTTGTCATTCATTCGTTGGCTCATAAATCGAATATTAAGCCAACATTGCTTGATGATTCGATTTAATTACTTTTCAATCGAAAAAAAAACTCGCCTTACAATAAATCCAATTTTTCTTTCACTTTTCGGCTTCAACCAAACCCGGGTACACAATTCAAATAAATCCGTTTTTTGTCAAAAAAAACAACCTTTTTATTGACCTACAAATCAATAGTATCACCAATTTATTGGACTGTGCAAATAATTGTACGAAACTACTTTCGGTTAACATTTTCGTCGCTATAAAAAAAATGCCATCTTCTGATTTGCGATGCGGTTGAGCCTGGTTACCGGCTGGCTACAACAAATAATTAACAATCAAAAAAACAAAGTCGAATTAACAAAAAAAATTGATTGAACCTGCGGCAGTAAAAGTAATTACACTTTTTGTCGAAAAGTAAATGAAAGACAATCTAGTTGAATAGCAGTCCCACGTAGAGAAGAGGAGTGGGTTCATCAGATTAAACTATTGGATGGAATATGGGTTACTTAAGTTCAATGAATAAATTCGAGACATTATAGACATATGGGCGGTGTCGATGTTGTGCAATGTACATCAAATTTGTGTAATTTAAGCGTGATCTCGGTTCTCATTCAAAACTTGCAGATTGTAATTTTATAGATTTCTTGAGGCAATCTTAGCACTGAACTTAGCATTTTGAAAACGGCTGGTCATCTGTTATCGAATTGACGTCAAAGATTAGTGATGACCTACCGGTAATGTGGTTTTTTGTAGCAAAATGAATGGTTAAACAAATGAAGTAAAAGATTTCGAACTAAAAATATTTCCCCTCAAAGTCTTTACTTAATGGTCTAGGTGTGTGAAAAGTAGATTTTTCGGCTTTAATCAATCTATTCGAAACCAGAAACAATCCGCATGACAAAAGCTGCGAAACCGTTTTCGTTAATTCGAAGGTGATAATCATTTTTACCTTCACATTTGTCGTCTGAGTCATTAAAAAGCAATTAGATGGGAACGTTTTTGCTAACAAGAATCAAAATTATCACAAAAATTGACGCGATGTCTTATGGATAAAATGCCTCGACCTTTTACAGTTTACACTGACGTCGATTAAAGTCACGGCAATAAATTCAACAATCAATACACATCCAACAATAACGATTCTAGATGTTTCATCTCATCTATATGAACTCTTGCAGATGATGTGTCTAAATATTGTAAAACAACTTTGAATTGATTTCACGACTGTGTAAAGGTACAGATGTATGGTTGATTGCAATTATAGCAGTAACCGAAACGAAAAGATTACAGTAAAAATAACACCGCAAGACGAAAAATTCATTTCGTCACACGAATTCTTGTTTTTCCCACAAAAAAATCGTATTGAAAAACAACAACAAAAGCAGACGAATACCAATCGTAGCATTGGATTATTCAAAGAATATTCAGGTTCTATTAAGAAATTTGTATAATGTTTTAAATGCGCCATTCCGTCAGTTGTATTTATATTGGTGATTGGGTGATGAATATTTAGGCTCATACGAAGAGTTGCAAAAAGTTTGCTTTTCCTGTTGTATCATTTCGAATGTGAGCCCCCATGTATAGGCGGTTGAGCCCCCATGTATAGGAAACGAAGAAGTTCTAACTGAATAAAACGCCAAATGATCCAGAAACTCTTAATTCGAGAGAACGACGAGCATCATCAGTTCTCACTATAAAACTTCATGAAGCAACAAAATTTATGAAAATAAGGCTTTTACATTAGTTTTGAAGATTTGGCAGTGTGTTCGGTCAAGAATCTTGACTCAAGATCAGGGTGTCATTTCGACATTTTTTTACCAGATCCAGATGGTTGACTGTAGTTGTCTAGATACTCTTGCGGGTTTTCTATAGCGAATAGCGATCCGGTTTACAAATTCTCTTCGTCGTTCTGTTATGTGTAAATAAATGATGAAATTAGACACACTACGGATGGATTTCTTTTTATAGGGGACTTTATGGACATCTCCATAATAAATGCAAAAAAAAATCAAAAAGATAACGGACACTCCATTAAATCGAAGATATTTTGTAAATAAAAAAAAATTCTATTAAGTTATGTAATTTGATTAATAATTTAAGATATTCATTTATGCATCCAACTATAATAAGTATGGTGTAGCTGCCTATCCGACAACATTATCTGACGTGATGAATTGCTCTGCCTCCCAAAGATACAAAACGTAAAAAAGTTTCCGCTACACTAAGCATATTTTATTGTGCATTTTTTATGTTTTGGTATGAGGCGAACGCTGGTAATAATATGGAATTTCATTCCGGGAAATGGACGGTCAGTGTTCTTTCGTTTCGGAGATCTTTTCGAGCGATTGGAAACGAAATCGAAAATATGGAATTATTATTGTTATAATGCGCTCAAAAGCGATTAAAATAAATTGCCGAAGAATCATTTGTTGGATTACAATTTTTTTTTAATGCCACAAAGTTAGAGGTGTATTGTGCAACATTGAATTGGTTTGTGGATGGTGAATTTTTCGATGCGATTTACAGGTTGAGCATTTTGTTTGGTGTTATTGTTGTTACTCTGTTGAACAACCGATTGATAATTTTCTTATTCAGTTGCATTGAAAAAATACAGTTCAGCAAACTGATACGTGACTGTTGTTTTTTCGTATTTATATATGTTTTGCGGATGTTATTAGATTGGAAGTACTTTTGTTTAATAGCTGTTTTCCAGCAAGTCTTCCTTTTATCATTTTTTTGCTCTGTTATGTTAGCTGTAACTGTTTACGTGTATCATCATAAAATTCAATAATTACGTCGATATTCATTTTAAACCTCGAACTCCAGCTCTATCCATTTGAAAATTATGTTTGAGATCTGCTACATAACAAAATCACACTGTCATTTCACCAAGCATGAATAACCAATCTAAAAGTGGTTACGGCTATATCATCTGTTAACGGCAGGGACGAGAAGAATACCGCACTAAGCTCTAGCCAATGTGTTCTTACATAGCAAATTGACTGGTAAAACTCGGTAAAACTAAAGAAGTCAAAGATTTTGGTTCAGTCTTCTGAAAATATTTAGAACAAAAGAAGTAATAGATTTGATTGTTATACTAATGATTTGCCTGCATTTTGTAGAAGATTAATATATAGCTCTAGTCGAGCTACTGATAATCAAAAACATAAGATCTTTGATTTGTGTAAAGTATCTGATATGATGCAAATTCTACTACTTCATCAGTTTTAACATACGTTTTCCTCTATATGAGAGAACAGTAGTCAGATCTTATCGGTTATTCTCCTCGTCGTTGTCGAGGTCATCCATAACACACGGATGAACTGATATCGCCGCGTCAGATATCGAGTGGACAGATTGTCCGACTTCTAATTGCTAAAATGGTTGCAAGTCTTCTGATCTTCGATTCTTTCTGGGTTTCATCATGAAATTCTTAAAAAGTACTTCTACCACATTCGAATCTGTTACTTCTTTTGATCTAAGTATGTTCAACAGATTGAAGCAAAATCTTTTACTTCATTGGCTTCAACATACATTTTGCTATATATAAGATCACATTGGCTAGAGCTCACTGCCTATTTTTGTCGTCGCTGCCGTTAACAGATGATATAACCGCTTGTGAAAGGTGGCCATTTGCTCTCATAGGATCCAATCATGCAATTATATTCTCCCGTTTTGACATAATATATGCAAATAAAATGATATGTACGCTGATGGTCGCTTAATTACAGTTAATAGAATTGCTTGTCTTATCTTAGTTTTTCTACAGATTTAATTACAATGAAAAATACATTAAACAACAATGTCGTTACTGTTATATGACATTAGACATAGTAAAGGTTTTTCTTACGAATCTAACACCGTGTTACAATCACAATTATTATTATGGTTTCATCTAAGAAAACATTAGAAAAATTCTTGAGTTTTTTTTGTGTGTTGTTTTGTTTAGTTCTTCCATTGTGCATTTTATACCAGGCATAAGGCATTATGCTCATCATCTCAAAAGATGATCTTTCATAATAATAGACAACATTCAGCATTAAAAAAGACAAAACCGACGAGCGACTCTTTGAAAAAAAAAATCTTCATTTTTTACACATAGACGAAGAAAAAACGGTTCTTCCATTTTGAAACAATCGCACATCTTTAATACGAAAAAAAAAATCTTTTTTTTTCGTCTTATGAAACATAAAATTATTTCAACTTGAGCATACAAAATCCGAAACAATTGAGCTGAATTTTTTATTTATTTTTATTTAAAAAACATTTTCTTTTCTCCATTTCTTGTTATCTTATTGAACCAAAAAGAACCCGTAAGCATCAACTAGATAATCAAAAGCATGAAAACGAGATGCGTTATTTTCAGTATGTGTGTTTGTTTTAAAAACCGTTCATATAAACAAATTGGTGATCAAATTCATACACTGATAATCTATCGTCGAAGCGAAAACGAAAAATTCTAAGATTGATTTATAGGTTTCAGCACACAACACTGCTCCTAGCATTAACGTAGAAAATATTCGGAGGCTGATGAAAGTAGACTGTATGTTTCTATTGTAAAAACAGATTGATATATGACATGTTTTTGTTGTTTGAGTTAAAAATACAATCTTAGTAGCTCTTATCCTAAAACTTCCAAATTTGACGCCTGATTCAGTGTAAAATACAAGAAATAGTGCTTTGATTGCTGTAGGGCTCGGAACAGATCAGACCAATCCGACTTATTTTCAGATTGAACTGAAATTTATCCGAACTGAATCTGATCTGAAAATTTTGATCTGATCTGATTCTGATCTGAGGTCTAAAAACTTGAATCTGATCTGATTTAATCTGAATGATCTGAAGCGATCTGAAACCTTCTGGTATTAAATTAAAAATGCCAAAAATTAAATCTTTTCTTACTTATTTTGTATTTAATCAGTTCCTCGTTGCGCGTAGAGCCTAGGCAGGCTGCTAGGAACTTCGCGCCGCGTTATTCACAATAATTGACAAAATGACACAGCGCGAAATTCCTCAACACCGCCTAGGCATGCAAGATTTTACAACAAAATTGCATTTGTTGGGTCATAACGGTTTTCAGATTTCAGATTGATCCGAAAGATTTCAGATCAGATTAAAATTTTCAGATTTCAGATCGATCTGTTTCATGTTTTCAGATTTCAGATCAGATCAGATCAGGTCGCTAGAGATCTGAAACTGAATCTGAAAATTTTAGATTGAATTTTTTCAGATTCAGATCAGGTCTGAACGAACTGTTCCGAGCCCTAGATTGCTGCCATATATTATAGACACACACAAAGTTAAACCAAAGTGAAATACCAGATTGTGCGTCGTTTTCTAGATATAACTTTTTTTGAAATGACAATCCATCTGTTATCGTCAACGGCGACGATAATAAATGAAGACTTCTACACAAAAGCTTTCTTATGTAACAAAAATTATGATTAAACAAACGAAGTAGAAGAATTTGCACCAAAGATTAGGCGTAACTTCAAACGAAAGAAGTAACAGATCAAAAGATTGACGAAAGAGTGACACACGACCTGTTTTTGAGGATATTTTGGGAATTTTAAGATTTTTTAAGAATTTGTTTCCTAAAAATTCTTTAAATGTTTTAAATTCTTTAAATTCTTTAAAACTCTCAACATTCCTAAAAAGTCTCAAAATTCTTGAAAAACTCATTTTAAAAAAATCCTAAAAATATTACGGCCGGGTGGCACAGTAAGTAACTTAAAACGAATCGGATGACAAAGTTAAAATCCGTTGAATTTATTGATCCATGACCCATGATGATTTGATACTCAGATACAGAAGCACCATGAATATTATTAGGTTTAGAAGCGAGGCTTCCAGATTGAACGAAATTTGAGCTCGTTCAATATACACAAAAATGATTTTTCGAAAACCGTTTACCAATCTGGCTCAGCTCGTTTCGAAAATGAAATTCACTTTGCATTTTATTATGCAAAAAAAGAAGGAAAAAAAATTGTTACAAGAAAGTCATGAATTCGAAATTCTCGTTTTTAACACAAAAAATCCGTATTTTCACAACATAGCGCGCATATCACTTAACATTTTAGGTATAGATAAAATGGAATATACTCACAACAATGTAACGTATATGATAAATTGAAAGAAGTTAACTCTGCAAAACTATACGCTTTTCATCCGTGGTATTATGTTTCTGTTTTGAAGAAAATATAAATAAAAAATCTCTGTGTGTTCCGGTTTGTTAGTGCGCTAAAACCAGAGCAATATCACGATAGTACAAAAAATATGATTAAAAACATACAACACATTCCAACTTTCTTTTGGAATCTATTTACTGAAAACAATAAATAAGATTATCTTTTCAAACTTATATGTGCATGCTTTTCCTATGTTGGCATTCGAATACGTGTGAGAAATTTTCATTGAACCATTGCATACACAAGGTCTGTATAAGGTCCGTATAACTGCAACAAACCAATAATCATTTTCGATTTATTGGATTATGTGGACTTCTTTTCAATAATTTTTTTTTCTTTCTTTCTTTCTATCTTTTAACTTTAATTGAAGCAAACACCTCAAAACCGCATTCATGCATATTGTAGGTGCATAATACACTCAACTTGTTCTATATTAGGATTAAGCCTTTTACACATCGCTGTGTCGAGAGACTAAAAAAAGCAGTTTATCGACATGTCTAAAATCGGCATGAATATTCAATTTACGTTCAGATAATAATGTTTATTGCTTTAAGTACACTTTGTATACAAAATGCAAACAAGTAAAACAAGGTCTCTGCTCAGCTGCATGAGAAAAGACAATTCAAATAAATTTAATTCAAAAAACTTGTTGCTTGTCGCAATTATTTGTGGATGATGTTATTATACGAAAATGTAGAAAATTTACTCGAAAAGAAATTTTTACCTTTTTTTTCGACATGCTTCATGCTACAGATGCAAGTCGAGTAACAGAGTTAATTTCTGCGGCCTTGGCGCATATGTATGTTTTGTCCCTCTTTGGAAAAAATTAAAAATGAGATGTAACAGCAACCGCTCGAGAGAACTACTAGCATGAACGTAAAATTTATCAAATGCCAAAATTTGAAGTCGACTACGTTTGTGACGAAAACCAGCCTGTACCGTACTAGTATTCCAAGAGCTATACAGCATTGGGACAGGATGCCTCTGTGGAAGTGATTGGAGTTCGATTACTGTGTCAGACAAAAATTCCACGTCAAATTGTCTAGCTTTTCCATCGCATTGGAAAAATCGTAAACTTCATCCAAAACTTCAAAATTTTGGAAGTTGCTTTGTGTTTGATGGCTGCAGCGATGTACAAAGTACAAGCTCAATGACTCGTATGACGAAACCCATGTACTACGATTTTTCGTCATCTATACATTTGGGCAAAATATCACTTACGCGAATAACTTTCCTCAAAGAATATTTGCGTACTTCGAGGCGTGTTTTGAAAGTAATGTGGTACACACCGATGGTACACAGCGTCATCTGTGTCCTTCACTAATTTTCGAATCACAGATCAATTTCTTATTTTCGTATTTCATCAGTCGAAACTCTACATTCGGCGAGGCCGAGACTTACGATGATTTTAATCTATGTATGGACGGTCACTCAAATTGTTGTGAATTCTACGGGTGATCGAGTATTCTCTTTAAAATGAAAGTAGACGGAGTGGGCCGAGGTTGTTAAAAATCAGAATAAATACAACAGTGAAACGGGCTGGATGCCCTAAATATTTGTGTTTATTTTCAAAGTTATTCGTCGTCGCATCGAAGAAGAATCGAAAGCATCTAAAATTTTCGACACAAATGTTATCGACTGTAAAGATAGAAATAAGTCAGGAGCTCTAGCTTCTGTAATCTTATCCTAAAAATAGCATTTGTCTATTTTTGTACTACTTTCACTGCAGCTTATTTTCATGTGAAACAACTTCACTTTGGACATCTGCAATTTTCTGGCCAAAATGTAATAGATCACGATAAAAGTCTATTCCTTTTAACCCTTAGTTCTCACATATTACTTCCCTATATTTTACGAAAAATGTTAAAATAAAATGAAGTACAAGATTTTCCATACCAATATCTTTAAAATGATTAGATTATAATAAGAATTCAGCTGACAATCATACTACCGATATGCTGTTGTACTTTTAACTCTCTTCCCATATTATTGCTTGCAACAAATTGAATGATCAACTGTGATGCAATGGTACGTTCGGTCACTGTCTTAAGCACTTACTGATGAAGATTTCAAACTAAAAAAAATCAAATAAAATACTCATCACCAGGCGCCACATCAAACTTAAATCTTCCATTAAATGTAAAACGATTTGATGATGCAAGCCCCATTAGGGAGCAAAAAACAGAAAAACATTTTAATTTGCATATACATCGATAGTGTCGTGTTGTATATATTTAAGTTACACGTTAAATAGCTGTTTTGAGTTCATGATGATTTTTTTACTTCTTTCGTTCTTAGAACATTTACAGTTAAATATCTTCGGTTTTTTCTTGACTGTGTGTTTAAGTGTGCAAAGTAATGAATTTTTGACGTAAATATTGACAATGATAATACTGAATTCTTCGTTGGATTTTTGAATGTAAAAAAAATTGTTACAAATATTGATGACCTCCTTGGAACACCGAGTCCACGGTATGTTAGTGATGGCTCATCAAAAATCAAATTGAAAATTTTTTCCTCGTCGGGTAATATTAAATTGAAAAAGGTGATTGAACCACGAAAAATATTTTGAGTAAAAGTGTTTTTAACGATTAGGGTCAACTGACGTGGATGGGGCATTTATCTTCGCCGAACGTGTTGAACATATAACAATAAAGTTTTTTTTTCGTTGGTTGTTAATTGAAACAAATTCATGGATACGTATAATTTTTCGACTCATTTAACCAATCCACATTTAATTTAAAATTAATTTGTAATTCGCCATATACTCGTACATCAAAACCACACACGAATTCTCATCAGAGATTATTAACAACAACAAAAAATGAGTAAGATATTAAAAAATAAAAAAAACTTTCCACATCATTTAAATGATAAATAAATGAACAAAATCAACATTAACATAACACGAAAGAAGTAATAATCATTTATAAACAAACTTAAATGAACAAAAATAAAAATAAAAAAATTTATTATTTATCCAACTCAAGCCGCGAATGATGAGAGTGATTCCTTGTTCGGAATTTATATGTATCGCCGGTGTTCTTTTTATTTTGTATAACATTAACATTGATCGATCGCAATGAGTTTATTTATTTTGATTTCGAAACTTTATGTAATAATTCCATGTCAATAAGGTTAAATTTCGAAATATTTTTATTCATGATCGGATATATTCCCAAAAAGACAAAAGCATTCTTCACCATCAGTAAAGGTGAGTGTGATTTACATTTCGTACAATTTCAAAACGAAACCAAAAAAGTTTCTGTCTGGTCAGAAGATGAAATGCAGTCGCTTAGTCACGTTTATTGCATATACGCGGTCGACAAGCCTCGTTGCTTCCACTCATATGACAATAATCTACTATTATTTTGACCACATTCCTAACAGTTAATAGTAAATCTGCCTTAACATCAAAGTAGCTAGACCATTACTATACTCGCTTCATATGGCTCTACTCTTTGAGACCCTTTTATTACCGAAATAAACTGAGCGACAAATCTAGTGCCATCTATGATGTTCTAGAAGCGAAACTAGTAGGAGTCGAAAACCGGTTCGATAAATAATGTTTTTGCCTTTGAACCAATTCAATCAGGCTTAATTTGGCTAAAAGATCCGATAATCGGTTCAAATCTGCATGCGGTTAAGTTTTGAACGCTCACATTGGTAACACAATTTCCTAATAGTAAGAAGGCGTGTTAAACCAATACGCCATTGAGTGTAACACTAATGAAGTTAGCATTATTAGTAGATTATGCACCTCTGTTCAAGATGTTTATTTTGGCAATTTGGAAGTTATGTACCGAGCCAAAGGCGAAGGCATGATATGCAAGCCAAATCGTCAAAATAATTATTTTGACTGAGGTACATACGCTATTTCATCTGAGGTAAACCGTCTGGTTATCGTTTTAGGCAAATAAGAAGTACTCCTACTAACAGAGCTCATGTTTCATGATAGAACCATCGATTATCAGCTTGTTACCAGAATGTTAAAATTACCCTTTAATTCTTCACTGACAGCATACAACTACTGTAATAAGTTGAATCTGTCACTTCTTTCGATATAAGTACTTTACGTGTTACGGCATGTTTCATTTTCATTTACATTGCCTAATCACGTAAAGCATTGTACTTACGAGGTTCCAAGTTGTGTATTTGATAAGTGGGGTGTTACAGCCCGACCCGAAGGAACTTGGAACCTCGGAAGTAATATACAATAAAAACGTATTTTTGATGGATGGTTGCAAAATCTTTTACTTCATTAGTTTATGCATGTAATTGATATAAAAGATCATTATGAAACAGTGTCCACATTTTTTTTGGTCATCACCGCCAATAACAGATGACATGCCAGTTCGTTACCGATTTTTTCGCAGCCATCATCGCAAAGAGCTGCCGGATATGTTGAATTTATACCAACGGGAAGCATTTTGCCATATAAATTTCAGATATCGCCTAGTTGGCCTAGTAAATTGATTCATTTCATTTTTGTTACAGCTATAACTAGAACCGTTTTGCCTTGTAAATTTCACAAGTTCCATCATCATTTTTTGTTTGGGTGAAGTAGTTTTCAATGAACTTCAACATAAGGTATGGTCGAATGTCAAACTTTGTATGAAGCTGAGGTCATAGAGATTTCATATAAGCAAACTCACCTCTCTTGAGAGGTGAGATTGTTTATACGAAGTCGCCATGTCCTCCGGTTTGTATGAACAGACCACACCTGGTTTATACTTTCATTGGTAGTTTTGACATTTAACCAAACTGCTCCACACATTAACCTAAACCTAGAAACAGATTCCTAACCTAAACCTAGAAACAGATTCCTAACCTAAACCTAGAAACAGATTCCCCACGAAATTTGGTTGGCTGTACATAAAAGACCACTAGCTGTGGTTCTTTACTATTTCTCGTAGTTAATCGATGGAAACCTAATAGAGGTAGCACCCAAAACACAATAAGCAGTTCAGGTCAGCTTTTTTTTATTTTTTTTCTAGATGGCGCAAAAAGTACTCCAAATGACATAACTCATTACAAAATTACCAATCGAAACCCATCTAACCTCTGATATAATAGTCGACTGCTTTCAATGAATTTGCAAATCTGTCTGTGTTTTTGCTAATGAAAATGTCAAAGATTCAACTTACTAAGTGTAAAGCTTCTTCTCATGGCAAAAAAATAAAATATTACAGAAATGTTGCTGGGTAAATGGTGAATGGCAAATAGTAATACAATCGAATCGAAATGTGATATTTCATTGACTTTATAAATAATAATAATAATGTAAAATGTCAATGTAATACCCGGCGTATTTAAAGCATTCATTATAGCGTTAGAGAGTGATGAACCATGTTATGTCACAATAAAATCACTCCCCAAGTACGGATAATAATTATGAGTTTTGCAGATATGGTTTTCGGTGTGGCAGACACATGTGCGATTAAGACATTATAGGTATGTTGCGCATGAACTACGATAATAAATTCACTTATAAATTAATGAAGATTACAAGTCATTTTTACCGTCGTCGTAAAATTATGTCGAATAGAGTCTGAAGCTTCCCTTTTTTCATACCAAAAGGCCTCATCTTGACATAATTTTGGTGTTTTGTCTCCGTATTTTGTAAGATTAACACGTAGGCGATAATGTTCGAGTCAAATTTTTGATTTTTAGAAATTTATTTCGAGGTATTCCTCGACTCCCTTAGCACTTTCCAGTGTGCCTTAAGTTGACCAGTCACAATAGCCGGCAACGTGTTAACCTTTTTTTGATTCACCATTCACCACTATTCAACTTTTCTCATCGAGTATCACTCAACCATACCCACATATACATTGTCAACTTTACTTCCCTTGATTTTTTTCCATTTAAGAAAAATCCGGAATTCCGGATTTAATCCCGACAAAATTCCGGATTTTGTAAGACCACAGTAAAATACAGCTCCCAAATTCTTATTTTGACAAGTTGGATAGTCTGATACGAAGGGGAAGTACACATACAATCTACAATTAATAGGTGAAGAAGTGATTAAAAAATTGGTTTGCACTCTCACATTTTTCAAACTGTAGGCAATGAAATCTGCTGCTTCTCTCGATTATAGTATTTTCAAGCAACATCTACTACTTCTATTAGTTTGTACATCATTTTGTTATATAAGACAAGATACCAAAGCCTCATCGTTTACTTCTGTCGTTGTTGGTAACAGATGCCGGTACCCTAACCGTCAACCTTGGTTTTTGACCACTGCGAAACCAAACAAACAATTTTAGGTGAAACTACACAAAGTCGACGATTTTTGGAAAATGAATTTCTGCCATTGGATGATTGCATGATAAATGGAAGTATTATTCGGAGAGTGAGGACAAAAAACTTTTCACCTTATACATCAACATTTCAGTAACACGTCGTAAAAGTGTAATTTATGAATCCAAGAATCTGTGGGCACATTTCTGCTCTGATTATGAATCACTAAGAAAATAAAATCTAGTACTTCATTACGCTCACACCAATGTAATTCCCATTAAATTTAAAACTGGAATAGCTCATGATCCTGATGTTGAGTTCTTTTTACTATAAGCCCTTAACCCTTAGGAGACGTGTTGTTTTAATACAACAATTTCAAAAAATTTTTGTACTGAAATGCAACAAAAATGCAACAATGCAACACTTTTGGTCTACCGTTAGTAATCATAGAGTCTAAGGTGCGTGGAATATAGTTCCACAATTTTCACACCTCAAATTATCAAATATCTATTTAGGATAGCATCAGTGTACGTACATTCAATCGTAATGGAATTGTCATAATTTTTACATTAATTTTCCAAATTGAATTATGCGTAAAATCGAAATCGAAACGAAAGCGAATGTTTTGTATTAAATAACTGAAAAAAAGCAAATTCATATTTTCTGTCAATAAATTATTATACGTCGAGCAACTAATTAAAGTAAAAAAACACAAAAACAAACGACGCCAATCTCTAAAATGTCAATGACCAAAACAAAATCGTTGAAAATGTTCCCCAGACGATCCCATAAAATGCTACATGATGGTAAATTTGAACAAAACATTCCGAATAGGTTAAATATCGAAAATAATAATTTTTCATAATCAAATCTTCGCTGGTTCATAAAAACATGCTAATTATATGCCCACATAAAATAATGAACGATCGCTATGATGGCCACTTTTTATGAAAGGTGTTGCGGTGCGATTCACATAATTTTCAAACTGAAATTCAATAAATTTCACTAAAATATTGCTAAGAGACTCGAGAGACTGACCATTCGTAATTTAACGACTTCAAATCAATTTATTATTTCGAGATTAGATTCAAATGTACATAGTGAAACGAGTTTTAATTTTAAGCACCTATAAGCTCTCCAACGGCTAACTCTTCCTATATTACGAATAATAAATCTTGGCAGAATATATCGGATTTCTGCCGGAGATGTTAATTTAATTTTGAGATGATTTTGTTTTCGTTCAATAAGTAAAAGTACGAGGTTGATGTTTTAAGCATCAAATAAAATAAGTTTAAAATAATGGAAGAGCGTTAAGCTGTATAATTGTATAACAAAATCGTGGATGTTGTTAATCTATGAGCCGTCGTTAAATTTTAACAGCCTCAATGAGAGGTACATTCGAAACTTCTTAATTATAACATTTTATTTCCGCAAGCAAATTAATGAACACACATTGCAGTCGGATTTCAAGACAAACCCTCCACGTAAAATAGAAGGAACGAATGTGCCTGCACCAGTACCATGGATCATTTTTTAGAAAAACATTTTCCCATTTTTTTTTTAAATTACCCGCTTTTTTCTATGTTTCCCATATTTCCACAAATTTTTTTTTTGAGAAATGCATGAAAAATGTTTTCAAAATTCGTCTGTAATTGCGCTCAGAGATCGGTCGAATCCGTGATGAATTCAAACAAAAAGATGCCGAACAAACGACCGCTGTTGAGAGTCTGGTCAATACATATTTTCTTTAATTGATTCGGTGTTTAATACAAAAATCTTTTACTTCATTAGTTCAGGTCATCTGCAATCTACTTACTTCCGGAACATACGGACTGAGCTCCTGCTCGGCATTTATGATTTTAAGAGTGGTTTTGATTTGTGCAATCAGTAATCGAATCTTTTACTTCAACTGTTCACAGTTTACCGAAAGTGTCCAATCAAATTTTTTAGTACATTAAGAACTACGTCTTTCTGCATAAGCACCACGTCTCATCGTATATTTTTGTCGTTCAGTAGCGTCATCAAATACTAATGACATAAATCATCTAAGAATTCTTAGATTCTAAGCTCACCTCGCACTGTTGGTCATGTGTACTTTCACTCCGCAGAAACATCTCTGAATGAATTTCTTTGTACATTTTTACCAAGCAATGTTAAATCATACTTTTGACCCATTTGCATAGCAATATGCAGGTTATAAGAGTAAGTAAAATATGAATAATTTCAAAAACGTACATACGATTATGATCTCATGTGCGGAGATGTATAATATGAAAAGGCTGAATTATGTGTATCGTATGTGTACTGAGCAACTTGCATACTTACACTTCGTTTTGCACGGTATTGCCGGTGAATTTTAATTTTAATTTTTTTTTTTAAGAGTAAGTATACGGAAAAGATTGTAAGGTGTGTGTGGTGCAAAAGAAAGTATAAACAAAATGTGTGTACGAATTAGCAATTTCAGTTTGGAGTCGGCGTTTTTTTCGCGTAAATTTTATTAGGTTTACGATGTGCATTCCATTGGAGACTTTCTCGTGAGTACAACTGGATTATGCGTGAATGCGGAATTTGGGCATGATAGTGAGATTAGACCAAAAATCGAGTGTAATTTATTAAAATGTTATGTAAATAAAATCAAAGTCGTTAATTGGACGTACGTGAGTGTGACACTGTAATTCAAATTGAAATAAAGTGTTTTTTTATTATAACGTTGTAAATTGTGTGCACATAACCGTAACGGAATTGAATTTTCACACTTTTTTTTGCAATTAGCAATGTTAAAGTCTTTCCGTTTGATTATAAAATTTGACTTCCGATTTATCGTTTTTATTAAGGTGCTGCTGGGTTTGAGACTGAATTTCTGGCCAGCGCCCATTTTCGATTATATCCGTAACATCTTGAGCTTACATTATGGAATGTGGACTTGGCACAATGGAATGAACAACAAATAACAGAGACAGGCTTGATTGATATTAATGACATATAGGATTGAATATCCCCTGTCTTTCAGACCTCATTTAATGTGGCATTTAGTACCAATTCCACAAGCCAAGACGAATTTATATTTCAATATTGGCTGTTTTACCAGCTGGACCACTCATACAATCACACTGCCTATAGGATTTTACCACTACCACGAGTAGTACATTGTTCTTGAGAGCTCTCGTATGGAAGACTCTGGAAGACTACTACTCTTGTATAGATAGTGTACAGTTAATGTCAACCAAGATTATGTCTGAATTTACTTCAAACACATTGATAATAAACCTGAATGTAGTCTCAAGCACTTGCGTGATAGCAGATAAGTATTAAGCCTATAGTAACACTATAAGCAGTGTGATTGTAACTCAAGCAAACAAGACACAAATTGGATTCACAGTAAATATTCGACTTATTAATGTCTCGAACATTTCTTCAAATATTCTTGAATTTTTCCTTTGAATTTTGTTTAGAGTTTCATCTAGCGTTGCAAAATCTTGTACTTCAGTTTTTTAACAGACCATTTTCTATGTAATACAGGGCTAATGACTTATATTCATCGTTGTTGTCGGTAACAGGAGAAGTTTATGAAAACTTTGATGTAGACATAATAAGCCTTATATTATGTCCATACCGAACCGACAGTCACACTTTTTTTTCCTAATTTCTTGTCAATCATAAATTTTATGACTATCAATTTGATCAATAAAAACACAGAAAGGAAAACCGAAATTTATTGATCGAATGTTCCTAATGTCTTCACGCAAGGTGTGAATCTTGTTTTTGACGCCATCGGATACACGTTTTGTTTTGTAACCCGAAATTGTTTAAAGGTCAGCAAGCCAAACGAATAATCTTTTTATTTATAAAGTTGACTCCGTGCTATATACGGATCTAAACATTAGTGGTTAATCAAGCTTCATCAGCGCTTCAGAGGATTTTTAAACGATATGCTATGTACGAAAATAACCTTACGAAGGTTAACGGGTTCCTAGACGTAAATTTTAGCGAAAATTTTGTAAAATAAAAATAATCAAAACCGGTCACTGGAAGAATGAATAACACAAAAAAATCGTTTAAATATTGCATCATTGGTGAAGTGTTGTTTCTTCTGACGATATATAGAGTTTCTGACCCATAAATTTTACAGCGATCTGATAAATCGAACTTAATTTTTTACATTTGAGTCATAACGAAATCGCAGACATCTGAGGGTAATAACAATTTTGTCAATGAAAAGAAATCAATAAAATCTCTTGTCCACTGTCCAGCTTCGCTGATTTACTCTGCCAACCAATTTGCGATTTATACTCGTTTCGTTATATTCTCGACACATTGTGAACAGAAAAAAAAACATTTTTTTATTGAAGATTCGGCACTGGTTAACAACATATAATCACACAACAAACACAAGTACTCTCCACATTACTACTTGTGTTTAATAAAATAAATACACGAAAAAAATACGAAATTATTACAGCAAATGAGAGAAAAAAAAGCTTCACCGGTTTCTTTACTGCTTGTCTGTTTTATTTATCTTATTAATGTGGCAGCGAGAAAACCATCAAGAAGATCATACTCAGGTTATGTGATGACCTCGATAAATTTCGCTGGGAGACATTATAGCAAGTGTTTTCAATGTTTTTTTTTTGTACGTTCTGCTGTATGTACAATGTACAAACAGAAATTTATGGCACATTTATGGTAAGAAATTTTTAATTATTCGATGAATCTCGATTTTGAGGCGGGGTATCGTTCATGTGGACAATGAAATTTTTAAATTTATGAAACAAAAGGGAAATATGTTTTTCAATTAATTGAAGAAATCACATTGTCGTGTACTCGTTGCATCAATAAATTTGATGAAATTATCGGATCGTTTTAAGGTCATTTTCGAAATTTATTTTTACGAAAATTTCTGACTTCTGGTTAATCAAAGTTCAAGCCTTGGAATGCATTTAATTCGGTATCGATGTTGAAATTTTAAATTTTTTAGAAACTGCAATTGATAAATCATTATAAATATTATGCACGTATGACAAGGCGGTCGAGGCTTGCCGAGATGGCTTGTCATACGTGCATATTCTTTTTTATCGCATAAGCGAAAACGAGACAACAAGATATGCGAATGACACTTTGACAATTTACAGAAGTATAATGTTTGTTTATATATCCTAGGTGAATAATTTTTTCGGGGAATCACACCGCGTATGCGATAATATATATTATGCACCTGTTGCCAAGATTGATATTTTGACGTGTTGGACATTATTGCCCTAGCCGAAGGCGTGGGCCATAATGCCTACACGTCAAAATAACAGTCTGGCAATAGGTGCATATCATATTTTATCTGTCGAGAACAGATATATCGAGTTAAACAAAAACTCCCTAGAGGTATAAGCTCGAGATTATCGTTCTAGACAGATAAAATACATTACATCTATACCGTTGAAAGTATCATAGAGTGTTAGATAAAAAAATCTATTACTTCATTTGTGTCAACGTTATCTTCTTCTACATCTAAAATAGGTACGCCGGCCAGAGCTCTTCGTTTACTTTCGACGTCTTTGTTAATAGATGATAAATGACAAGATGACTGGCCATTTTCAGTACAAAAATTGTGTTGCACTGCTCATTTCATTGTTGTTGTTCTCGGACAAAGTATATCAATATCAGAAGTTTTACTACGATCTATTACTTCATTTGATCTCATTATTTTCAGAGGGATTCTTTTGAAAAACAGCCTACCGAAATCGGACGCATTTTCCAGTGGACTTTTTTATATGTGTCTAGAAAGTACTTCGACCCTAGAACCCAAAACCACTTTCAAAAAAATTCTTCGAAGCTTTTGTGACTGGTGAAAGGTGATCAAAAACCGAAAACTTGCACTTTTCTTACCAAAATTTCTCCGGGTACACGAGCCGTACATGGTCGTGTGGGGTGTCAATAGAAAGGTAATCACATGTACTATTGAGCCAAATAGAGACTCATTGGTTTTAAAATTAATCCACACTGAAATATGTGCAGTTGAAGTTTTCAACCGAAAACTTGCACTTTTCTTACCAATACTTCTCCAGTTACACGAGCCGTACATGGTGGTGTGGGGTATCATTTGAAAGGTAATTTTATGTGCTTTTGGGCCAAATAGGGTCTTATGGGGGTTTGAAAGCATCTACGATGAAATATGAGAAGTTGAAATGTTTATGTGCCCATATTTCATCGCATATGCATCCAAACCCCATAAGACCCTATTTGGCCCAAAAGCACATAAAATTACCTTTCAAATGATACCCCACACCACCATGTACGGCTCGTGTAACTAGAGAAATATTGGTAAGAAAAGTGCAAGTTTTCTGTTGAAAACTTCAACTGCACATATTTCAGTGTGGATTAATTTTAAAACCAATGAGTCTCTATTTGGCTCAATAGTATATGTGATTACCTTTCTAATGACACCCCACACGACCATGTACGGCTCGTGTACCCGGAGAAATTTTGGTAAGAAAAGTGCAAGTTTTCGGTTTTTGATCACCTTTCACCAGCCATAAAAGCTTCGAAGAATTTTTTTGAGAGTGGTTTTGGCTTCTAGGGTCGAAGTTCTTTCTAGGTACCTATAAAAAGTTCCGCTAGAAAACACGCCCGATTTCGGTAGGCTGTTTTCCAAAAGAATCCCTCTCAAGAGTTTGATTTAAATCTTGTACTTCATTTTTTTTGAATATTTGTTGAGAGATAATGCCACATTAGTCAAAGCCTATAGCATATTCCTGAAGTCGTTTACGACAACAGATAACAGCCGTCCGTAACCGTCGCTTTTTAGAAAAATTAAGACAATTTAATTTCACATTTCTGTGGCAATTTGTAATAGACTAGACTTTCTTGTGGTGCTTTTGTGTCTCATGATTAATTTTCTCAGAATAACACGCCTTTAGGTAACAGTTCATTTGCGAAAAATACTGTCAGTAGGTTCAGCTTTCACGTGGCTTATTTATCCTGCGGTACAGACACAATTTCATGTAACGTTGCTGTCGTCGTACTACAACATCAAATAGTTTGTTGTTTTGTTGACAGGCCGATTTATTGTTTTAAACAAAACTTTGCCCTTTATCGACTTGAATAATGTTTACGGTTCACACGCTAATGATCTCCCAACGAAGTGATGAGAGTGAAAATGAACACTTGCACGGTTGTTGGGATGTATGATCCACCATTACAAATTACAACTATTTTCAGTTAATTAACGAGATGTTTGAAATTTCATCGCTAATGACCACCGTTTATAACCGATTCTGATATTGATCTCCACCAAAAAACCGAAAATGTAATAAATCATAACGTCAGGCGATTAGATAAAACGCACCAGGTTACGTTACGGATTGAGAAAATGGTTAGAAAAGTCGACCCAAATGAAATAGCCATTTGGGCTGTAACAATACAAGTTATGCATTGAACGTATATTTACACATCGTCTCATTTTTCAATTCATTAAATTCAAATCGAATAATATTTTCAAAACCGTTACCCAGACTTATCAAAAATTGAAATTCCATTCAATGAATAAATGATATCATGGAGCCAACAAGCGACTATTCGGTCGAAATGTAGCAACAACACGCGTTATTTTTATACAAAAATCCGTTCGTTTCGAATTTTGTTTCTCTTCTATTTTTATTATGTCGAGATGAACAATAAAAATTTGAATAGAAAACCACCTCCGTTCATCAATTCAAACTGAACTGATGAAGGAGAAGAAGATGGTAACAAAAAACGACTCCAATCTTTAACGATCATCGATCGTTTTCTTCCAGAATAAAAGAGAACCGAAAGTTTGATGCTATTCAGATGCAAAACAACGTGAAAATCAATATAAAACAACCGAATCATCGTCGTTATAGTGTTCAATGATCGGTTGTGTATTGTTTTATAATGATAAAAGAAATATTGA
Source organism: Bradysia coprophila (assembly GCF_014529535.1). Classification (NCBI taxonomy): domain Eukaryota; kingdom Metazoa; phylum Arthropoda; class Insecta; order Diptera; family Sciaridae; genus Bradysia; species Bradysia coprophila. Next base: position 8,275,737 of record NW_023503493.1, on the reverse strand, counting down.
CCGATTGATACCAGCAGCTCCAAGTCGTGCTGTGATAATTATTCTGATTAAATTTTCTTTCGAAATATTTTGTAATTCGAACGGTTTCGTTTGCTTTTGTGTTCATCAAATGAATCTGTAAATCGAAACTTTTCGCACAGTTCTGTTCAGCTTGCTTAACTTTCTTTATGGTTTGGGGAAATAATGTGATAGTTATAGACCCGGGCGCCGAAAAAAGAGCTGAAAACGATGTCGCCGCCGCCGAATAGTATAAATCGGCTAGCCGATCAGCGCCGCCGCCGATAACATTCGAAACACTACGCCGCCGCCGCCGGTTGGATTCTTAAAACTCCATTTGGATGTGTTTCTGTATCCCATGTGTCAAATGAGAGAGTTAATACTTGGAAATTTTATATGCTATCCCTGCTTAAGGTTTTTAATTTCGCTTGCAAATTACTCGTAGCATATCCCTCTATCATTTTCAATAAAAATATCCCATGTTCACGATTTTATTTATAGATTGTGGAAATTGTTTTCGTCACTACCGCAAAAATCAGCGATGGCTCTGCTTTCGAGTCGGTCTTTTGAGATACGAAATTTAAAAATCAAAGTCGGAAATTAAATTTTCGATCACATTGTCCATGAAAATATTGGTCGGTGAAGTGACAGAAGTGACAGACCTGCCGACAGCGTCAATCATTGACAGTCCTGTGAAATAGTGCTCAAATCCATAATCTATTTTGCCAATTTATCTTTAATTTGAGGATGACTTATTCGGTAGCACTATTTTAGTTTTGTGTAAAAGCAAAATAAAATGATCGAGTCTGGTTTTTGACAATTGAATTTTAATTAAAAAATGATAAACGCATGCGATTTTTAATTTGTACACCTTCCACAGTCCACAATGTTATTTAAGTTGTGGATCGTGGAATGTGTACAAATGTAAAAGCGCAGCACTTTAGCAAAAGTTGTCAATCAAACCAAATATAAACGGCGGAAAAAGATTGTTTTATAGTACACTGTTGTATGCGAATAGATGAAGATTGGTTCATGTTGTTTGTGTAATAATATACAGATGGAAACACTGCTTAGGGGGTAAAAAATTTCAGTTTTAGTATGTTGCTCAGTCTGCATTGCTTGATGTTTTGTGCAAGGCAGAGAAATGATAAGTTAGTACGCCTGTGGCGAGATAGAAGGAACATTGGAATGACAGTTGGCTTCTATGGAAGAGAATGTGAGAGAGTTCCATACAAATTCTCTCACATTCTCTCCCATAGAAGCCAGCTGTCATTCCAATGTTCCTTCTATCTCGCCACAGGCGTACCAACTTATCATTTCTCTGGTGCAAGGTAGATTATATCAGTAGGGCTCAAAAATCGATTTGCCATTTTCTGCTAAAACAAACAGCGTAACCCCTGTATTTTCAAAATCTTCAATTTGAAATGAATGTTTGGCAATATGTAAAAAGCAAAAATCAAAACCACCTGAGCGGTGGCCATCCGTGGACAATGCGAAAACAAATTCCTTCATCTATCTACAATTCCTGCATTAGGCTTATCTAGAAACATTAACACCAACCAAAATGTAGTTCTCTCTTCTCTTGTAAAGAAAACATTTTTAACTTAAATTTTAAGATCGAAACGAATTTTCCTTACACATCATTTTTTGTTGAGCGCCGGTTCTCAGCCGATAGCGCCGACACCGCCGATATATAATTTGACTTACGTCGCCGCCGAATTTTGAAGAATCGGCTCAGCCGATTTCAGCCGCCGCCGATATTCTAGAAAAAATTGCAGCCGCCGCCGAAAAATATAGACCGGCGCCCGGGTCTAGATAGTTATGAGGATCCAGTGGTCCCAGGCTTGACCCATGATGACTAACGAAACGAACACGCTGAAAAAGAAACTAATTTTTGAAAGACATTTAGAACCTTCTCACAGAACGCACACTTTCGTTGTAGTAAAAGGTCTTGATAAGGGATTCAAGAGCTCTTTAAAGCTAAATCTTCCCTGTCAGCGACTGCTTTATCATTTGATATCGTGAACGACACCAAATAGAAATAATGAGCTCCCAATAAAGTCGTTTTATCTACAACAAAATCCTAGTTAAAACAAATGAAGTAAAAGATTTCCTTTCAATCTGTCGAAATTACTCAGATTAATTCAAGTAATAGATTTGATACTCTAATGATATGCATCCCAACTAAAAAAAAGCGAATGGTGTGGTGATGCCTCATTCGCCTTTTGAACGTTTATTGAAATTTTGCATTATAATTCAATGAGTTTACAAGCATCACTGACCGGCTTAGACACATTATTCTAATTTATCTAATCATTTCACCACCCAGATAGACAAAGCATTAACAAACTCGGATATGGCAATGATGGTCTCGAATTATTTTTACGACTTTGTTAAGACATCGGCATGAGTATGAGTGTATGACCCAATTTTTTCCATACATTTTTCCAGTTAGTTCCTTTTGAATTATCTCACCGCTCATAATTTTCAATTTTTAATTAAAATCGCTATCTTTACTTGTAACTCGTTGCCTCACCGTGTGTGTCCAGTCCATAGAATAAATATTTTTTTTAGATCCCTACCTCTGAATTCGACACGTAACTTCATGTCCAGAGATTGACTTTCTATTTTGTGTGCGAGCGATTTTATAAATGACAATGTAATACGTACAACACCGATCATTTACAACGCATTGCAAGATAAAAATCGATTCAATCACACCACGTCTCAATGCATACAACACACATTCACGCGGGTTAAATGATAAATTTAGGCATTGTGACTGAAACTGAAAAGGAATGTGAAAAGAATTTATAGAAGAAGCAAAAAATCAAAAATCCGATACACCAAAACACACACCTCACCTTTTTATTACAGCCTCCACCATGCATGGATCATTGTTATTTAGCTTTTTAAATCATTTTCTTTTACGGAAAAATGTGTACACTTATCAACTGGTAAGCTGTATGCAATGTTGTATAGCCTGCGAGATACTTTATGCAATGTAATTGGTCAATACAAGAATCAAGTTAATAATTATCGTTTTACGGAGATTGTCTTTTTTCTTCAGCTTAATTCTTATTTATTTGCTTCGAACTCGCGATACCATTTTTTATTCGAAACATTTTTTTACGCAACTTATCTGAACATAATATACTCCAACAAAGAGTTTTCGATGCCAAAGGTTGGTTATTATTGTTCGCTTAAATCAATTTGATTGATTTGGTAATATTAGGAGGCAGAAGTATTAATTACATACATTGAATTTGGTTCGTTTGGTGCTTGGTATGGTTGGTTGGTGTGTCAGTTACATAGCTCTAATGTTTGCATAATCAATTGAATGTTAAACGCTTTACCGCGAACTGTACATTCAGCGGCAGTACAAAAATAGTGTACTTAAAGTGGTACACTGTATAATTATCACATCACATTCGTACACGAGAAATTAACCCACATCTGAAAATGCTTTCTGGAAACATTTAAGTTCGATTAAAGAAGTCGTTTAGACGGTCGTATTGTGAGGTATTAGAGCTGCGAGATTTTTCTTAACTTTTATTTAAAACTTTTGAACCTAATATACTTATCACGACCGCAAACCAAAAATTGAAGAGAAAATGGCAATACTTATGAACATAAATCTGTAAGACTCTGAGGCTGAGTAGGAAAGACTAAGTAGGAAACTACATTCTGATGTGTCAAGATAGTCAAATAGGGCTTAGGGTCTAAGAACATCAATAGAACGGTGAGATACAGAACTCAATGCCGATTGAAACCAATGAAATCTACGGATTCGGTTAGAGTATACCGTAAAGGCTGTAATTAGCGGAGGTTTGCATTTTAGTCAGGTTTATCTGAAGTTTGTTTTACTATTCTAGTTTAACATCGTGTAATGAAAGGTGGTAGTATGGTGTTTTATGTGCACGTCGAATAAATTGTCGAATCTATTACTTCTTTTGATCAGTTATTTTCAACGAATCGAAACAGCCTAATAATCAATAATGATCAGCTAGCCTCCTTCTTTTCACATATATGTTTATGCAACACCACTCATATCGTTTTCCACACAATCAATTCAAATTCGTTATGTTCACGCGGCAACCTAAAAAAGGCATGGAAATATTTGCAAATAAATATTTTCGCATTATTTACAACAAATTTCTATTCAACGAGCGCGAAAACATTGATCTCTCCACAGTGATTCGCGCGTATCATTTATTAGTGCCTCAGCAAAGCGAGCAATAGAACGCATTTTACACAATTTCCCATCGCAAAACAATAAAAGCAAACGTTTTTATTGAAAACGTGTGTACTTTAGCGCAAGCTCATGTTTGTATACCTCGTACATTCTTTGGAGAGGTATGCAGTTTCGTAGGAGGAAAGTTATGTGGGTTACGATATGTGACTTTTTTCCGTCCAAATTTAGAACACCCATTGTTGTGTCGGTACATAAACAAAACACTGTGAAGAGTTAATAAAATTTCAAAATATCAAATTACGATGTTCATTACACTTCGCTTTGTGTACAGTCATAGTCCACTTCCGTTTCCATAGACACTTTTTTTGTTGATGTTCACATTCGGTTTTTTCTTCTTCTTTTGTCTAGATATATTTTCGGACCGCGAACTGTCGTGACACAGCGTTCACAGATGATGGTGCGTGCGAGATATCATTTTAGGTGGTCACAGGTGATGTAATTGTGGAATTTAATAAACGCGACAGATTTTGATGTTTATGAAAAGACATTCTAGATCAGCGAGGCCACTAATTTTCGTGGAAAAAAGTGAAAATTTTTGTAGACAATGCAAATTGTTCTCGTTTTTTGGTTTTGGCTATATCTTAATTAGTTGTTCGTTTTATTCGTTAGGTCGAGTTTGTTACGCTTAAATTTAATGGATATACGATTGAAGATAAATTAGAGACCGGTGAAATCGGTATTATAGTGGACAGGGTTCACACCTATCAATTGATTCATTCACTTTCATTTGGAGATAAAAGTTTCAGTAACTTGAGTGAGTTCTTCGATTTCACTTATTAATTAGTGGTAGAACGCAGCTGTTTTCACTATTACCGGTTTAGCTTAATCTTCCATCTGCCATATTTCTTTCAAATATTCTAAAAAGTTTTTTTTAAATTAAGACTCAACTTTGTATCGACCTTTTTATCAGAAACATTGATGCTGCGTTATGGGAAAAACCTACTGACTACAAATTCAACGAATATGTCATTTACTTTATCACTGAATATTCAACAAAAAAATGACAATTTCCCTCCTCTCTTCCAGATGATGCATACGACCCAAGCTTATTTCAACTGAAAATAAAGGAACCGATAAAATCAAATCATTTCGACCATGGCGCTAAGACTCCGAAAAGATGTCCAGAAAGCATCTTATTACGTATGGTTCTTGGGTGCCGAAGAAGCCAGGGGACTCCGAGGACCACGTGTTCTGCTGCCAGCCATTCCACACTTGATCGAACGTTCACGTGAACAAGAACCATTGAAAGTAACACTTCAAGTGTCCCATAAAGGCATGAAAATCGTTCAGGTAAACTCGGTTAATAACTTCATTAATTGCACCTGTGGTTTTTATAAATAAAAAATAGCTTCTGTGCCGATGTGGTTCTTGTGATAAAATGTCATGCGTGGCATCATCTCGAATGGCATGTAATTATGTACATGACAGGGTCCAATGATTGCTGTCTTTGATATCGTATATATCTTAATGCATGAAGTATAAACTGTTTTAATCCGCACGATTGTCATCAATTTTACAATTGAAGTGAAAAGAAAATTGGAAACACAAAAAGAGGAAAAAGACACTTTTTAATAGCGTAGAGCGCGGAGATGTGTATACGTTTGTAATGGAACGATAAGTTTTGATTTTTGTTGAATGTGTGACAAAAAATTAAATTCGATTTTATTTCAATGCAAAAATTAGAAGCCGAAACGTTATGATTACACGCTATTATAGAAAGTGTGTAAGGTTCGATATTATAATGTTTATCTGTTCAGTCAGCAAGGTTGTTTTGTTCACTTTTTTCATTTTTTATTAAACTCATTTGAAAGACATAACAAATGAATTGTCATTGAGGCAAATCTTAGTTGATTACAGATTTAGAGAACAGAGATAATTAACTGAAGCTTTCCATTATGCACAAGGGAGACAAGAGTTTGCTATGCAAGAAATCCCCAAAATGTTATTTTGCAATGTAAAACTTAACGAAGAAAAGCTCAGTGGTGATCCCCCTATAGATTGATGGTTACCAGTTCAGGTTTAATATATGCGAAAATGGAACGTACCAAATTAGCGAGTTCTAAGAAAAATGAAAGTTGTGGTCTTACTACTTTCGAACATATTCTGTGTAGCTTTAAAAAATGAGCAAAAAATTTAAATTTCATTTTTCTTATAATTTGCTAATTTGCATACATTTTAACCTTAAAGTCAATTCCTACCGATCAATATGTATTTTTTGATACATGGCTTGGTGAAAAGCACCGCACCATGTATTGTCAAAAAAAAAACAAAATCGGATTTGTCATCTAGCTACTTCAATCCTTTCATACACGGCTAATCATCTGTTATTCACGACATCGACAAAACATAAGCGAAGATCTACGGCTAACGTGGTCCTTATATATTTGAAATGAATGTTTGAACAAATAAAGTAAAAGACTTTTTATCAAACGCGAAGCGTTTCATTTGACTGTTGAAGTAATAGATTTAAACAGCACTGACCTCAAATAGTTCAAGTAGAAGATACTTCAATTGCGTTCTTAATGACATCATAATAACTACGTTGATATTAGTAAGTGCCACTAACTTTTTTGTTGGAGATGTTTTACGTATTGCATGGACTAAGAACCATAGGTGATTTTAAAATTTACACCTAAGGTACGCAAGGTACGCTGCAAATTCAAGATGAAAAGTGGCTTACCCTTCGTCAAACACAGCCTTTACTCACTCCCATTCATGGTTGACCCCATGATTAACCTGTGGATGATCACAGTGTCAATTCTGTCGCCCTAACAAAACCTACCCAGTCCTGATACATTTTCTTCTCATTAATACTTGTGGGTCTATTGTCTGAACTTGAAACATGCTATTCGCACTGATGGTAACTCAAAGTTATTGTGTTCTCAGATCGGCACATCGCAGAAAGCCACAACCACAACCACCACAATATAATAACTTATGCAAATGTTACCATCAAAGCAGCTAACTAATAACACGAAATGTTCATTAAATTCCAGGGCTCATCCAAGCATTTCATTACGCACAGTGCAATAACATGTTCCGTTCAAGCTGAAGATATTGTTGCCTGTGTTTTGTTGCTGTACAATCCAACAACAAAATGTCCATTACATGTACACGCATATCGATGCGATTCGGAAACAACAGCTCAAGCGCTACATCAATTTCTACAAGTACTAATTAACCGGCCAGAAAATCAAAAACGATTTGCAGAACTTGAAGCTAGGTGAGCACATTACCATTTAAGCATTTTATGCGTTCGGTTTGTGTCACGGTTGCTTAATTTCTCATTACAATAACACTAACTATTCACAGATTAGGATTACAATCGCAAGTAACTTCATCATCCAATCGATCATCGCCGCCAAAAATCGCACCGAAACGAAGCGAAACATCGCCGAGACGATTTGAGTCGTCGCTAGGCAGTGACACAGGAACGAGCCGAGAGTCAGAATGTTCCGAAGAATTGAGTCCAACTAGTCCAACCGTTCCGATTGCATCGAATAAGGCTAACTTATATGATTCATTGGCTGCCGAGCTGCGAGCCAAACTGAATGGCAATGGTCCACCGTTGTTGTTGCCACCACGCGATTACGATACCGTTCATCGATCGAAAGGAAATCTGGCCGCCACGGAATTGCGACGATGTCGAAATAGTTTAATTGTTGGGGCGAATGGGCCGAAACAGATAACACCGTCGAGGTCTAGAGGATCGTCGGGCATCGGTTCGGATCTGGCACCGAGTCCAGAACGACAGGACGGTCATAGTTCGAGTGGTAAGTGAAAAAATGAATTCGTTTTGTAAAAACATTGAAAAAGATTGTCGGAATGGAGTGGATGCTCTCTTTGTCTCTTTAATTTGATTCGGTTTGACATTGAACACTTGGATGGGAGGCATTTTTATTGTGATACAAAGAAACATTCGCCTTTGTTCACCGTTAACAAAGAGACGTTTCCCAATCTGATTTTAATTCTCATACACACAATATGTGAACAAAACATGTCACTATATGAATGCACCTCCAAAGTCTTAATTTAATCGGTTTATGAGTTACGTTACAAATGCACATTTCCATTCAAAATATTTTCCGTCCATTTAACAATATAAAATTGTGTGGAAACAAGAAGTGCCTAACCTAGAGTGTGTAGCAGAGTGTACACAAATCTTGTTTTTTTTTCTTTCGATTTAATTAACATTTATGGCGTGGCAATTGATTATCTAATTAGATTTTAATACACTCACACTATGTGGACTCTTTGATGTATCGGGCAACCATATACTGTGTGTGTATCGTTACGGTAAGCGGTGTAAAAAGATAGGAAAATTAATATTTTTCAAAAAAGTTTTGTTTTCGTCGAACAATGTGCCAGCGTTCCATTCAAAATCTAACGAAAATATTTTGTCATGGATCTACAAACGAGCATAATATTCTCCCAGCCTTGTCTTTTTGTTTGCTTGCGCGTGTACGTTCAAACCTCACTCCACAAAAACATTTGTACCGATCAACAAAACGCTTTACCTCTCCGTGTTGCAAGTTATGAAACACACCGTTTCGGAATCGTTTATTATTATTATACCAAGTTGATTGTCATTGGTGATATCTGTTCCACTGGTGTCATGATCGATATCTTATTATCAAATTAATCATTCGAAACTTTCAAATAAAAAATTTGGCACGTTTTGGTGTTGCGGTATTTAATTGTTGCGAAATTGTAGCATAATATCGCTAGGTATGTTATTGAAAACAAATTCGAATAGCTCGATGCATTCATAGATACTACGAAAGTTAGGATTTCTTAAATCATTACCATCTACCATAAAAAGTAGTAGGATAGGATAGAATGGGTAATAAATGCAATCTTTCCTTGGCACCTAAGCCACCAATGGGCCTGTTGTGCATTCCCACGTTTTTTTTGTTGCAGAAACTTTCCTTTCATTTCGTATTGGGAAGTTAGGAAGTTATTATTGGCTATTTGAACTTGTTAGTGGAAAATAAATGTCAGTAAAATTCAATAAATAAATTTTCCAATAATAGGTCCTGACCCCGGACCTAAAAAGGTAGTAAGAATCGTAGCAAAAATCTATAATATTTTGTGGAAGTTCAGAATATAAAGAACTTTGTTTTGGCTTTCCTCGCGATTTTAGTCTACCTGTAGTTTGATTCAGACATCACCTAACTATAAATATCGCCTCTAATGATCTACGATAGAAGACACATCTATAAAGAGTGCGCTTGCCATTCGATATAATATATCATATTATGAACAACCGATCGATTGTTCCATCTACAAAATCTCAGCACTCATTATGTGTAGAAGATTATATGCATGACCTATTATTGGGGCTTTTATTTACTGAAAATAGCCAAAGTTTACTCAAAATTACCTAAATCTACCGAAAATTGACAGATCAATTTCGGTAAATTTTGGTAAAATTAGGAAATTTCTGGTAAATTTTCGACCATTTTCAGAATTTACAGAAATAAAATTCCCGATAATAGGCCCTGATTTTAACTGGTAGTTTTGAGAAAAGCTGGTAGTGTGCCACTTACACTTAGCAAGGCGATTCGAAGTTTCTTAGAAATTTTTTGGTTTTCACATTTTTTTTTTATTTTATCATTGGAACGACGTAACAAGAGCAGAGATAATTAACGGCACTTCAGGGATTAACGGAAGCCTAATTTCCACTGTGCACAATGGGGGAATTACTTTTGTGAAAACATTTTCCCACATTTTCTTCAGTTTTCCAAACTTTTACTTAATTTTCAACAAAAAAGTTTTTTGTGGAACATTTGTAGGAAAATTCCTCATCATCAAGATGGGTTTTTTTTAATGTAAAAAGAAGCTGACTGAAAAAGCTTCATCATTTTCTTCTAAGTGAACATAAGCGAAGATCTTGGGTAATGTGGTCGTATGGGGCATGTAGTGAAATAAATGTTAAAATAAATGAAGTAAAATATTTTCAAACGCATAGCGTTTCATTTGACTGTTGAAGTAATAGATTTAAACATAATTGACAATATGCCTGTCGTTTCGACCAGGTTGAATAGTGACCACATTACGACCTTTAGGATAAACTTCAAGTACTTCCGAATGTAACAATAATTACGATTGCCTTTTAGCAAGTTGTTTCGAAGTTTCTTGTGAACCATTCACAAATAAGTTTTAGAAAATATTTGGATTTATATTTTGCGGAGACAAATCATTGCATACCCAGTTAACAATTTGTCCCACGAAATGTACATAAATTGCCATCGGAAAATGGGCCCATCACACTGAATGTGCTTTGACTTTCGAACATTTAATGGCTAATTTTTTTCACACTAGCGGGACGTTTTTCACATTTTTTCAGTGCAAATTCGTCACACTAAATGTACACCGAATGTACATTAAATGTTCAATTGATGTGGTCCAGTAATCTACACCTTAACTGGTTCTGAAACTGATCCACACTTATTGGACATTAAGAGTACAATAAGTGTACATTAAATGGACACTAAACGATAAATCAACTAAATTCTTAAAAATATTTTTTCTTCTGATTTCTTTCTTATTTTTTAATATTGCATCCGATAATTTGTACAAGAGATGTACACAGACCGAAGCACAAACGTGGCAGTCGTTAATTTGTACCTAAGATGTACACATTCCACAGTATAATCAATATGATCCGTAATTTGTACATAAGATGTACACATACCGAAGCACATACTTGGCAATTGATAATTTGTACATTTGATGTACAACCAAATCACATCAAACGTTGTACAAATTCTAATATACATTAAGTCCTCATTTACCAAGAAATAGAGCGCAAAGTTTTACGTACATAAAATGTACATTACTAGGGAGCACCTTATTGGGAAAACCTTTTTTTTCTGCATCTTTCCACATTATTTTCGGAAAATAAATTGGGAAATTTAGGAATAAAAATCGGGAATCATGGGAAAAGTTTAGAAAATATGGGAAAACGATTTCCCCAAAAAATAGTCATCGCTTCCTACCATTTTCATTTTAATTTATTATTATTATGAGCAGCAAACTGCTAACCACAGAAAATTTTACCTTTCCAGATGACGAATGGGTTCAAAGTCAACGCGAGAATCATTCGATCCTTCCACCAGCACCGGTAACTCGACCAATACAACACCGAACTTATCTTCCTGATAGATCGCCAGCTAACCACTTCAACGATAACAACACTCAACCGCCATCGTATCTTTATCCTCGTGATCAGCAAGCACCGTCTCGACCACCCAGCAATCAATACAAATCGAACGATCAAAATCGTTCGAATCGGTCAGCGAACCGAGAGGAGCCAATAAGACCCAGATCACAATCACGAGAAGAGGAGAAAATTAAACCGATCATCATTCGACCGCCAAACTTTGAGTCAAAGTTCAAGAATATTTTAGACGAACGACGATTCGGCGAGGACAATGACTATCCCCGAGCAGTGCCAATGGCGAAATTTGATCAAGAGAAAAAACGTTTGGATCGAACATTCCGGCAGGCTGAGGGACAAGAGAAGCGATATTTTGAAAAGGAGAGATCCCAAGATCGATACTATCGTGATGATGAGCCAGTATCCGATATTCCGAGGTACAGCGATAACAAAACGGAAAAGGAAAATTTGACGGACAAGCAAAAGTTTAGGGAATCGTTAATTGAACAACAGAAGTCGAGCAGATATAGAGACAGATACTCCGATCAAGGCCAACAACAACATAAAACATCTGCTTCACGCCAGAACCATCAAGAAGCGTTGGACAACAATAAGTACACGTCGAAGAGTAAATCAAAGTTCGAAAATACTGAAAGAAACGGTTACAAAGGCGAAGCCACGATTGAACGTTCGAATTATCGAAACAAAGCGACCGACAAGAAACTGGCCCGTGTCTACAGTGAGAAATCGGCTTTGGGCTACGACAGTCACAACTCGTACAAAGAAGCTGAAAGCTTGCCATATCGCGACAACATGGATCGAGTGGTGAAATCGCCAGTAATCCGTTACAATTCCTTCGACGAAAGTACATTCGGCGATATGATGGCCAGCGACGAACATCGGAGCCGCGAACGTGACGCCCTTTTTGTACAACAGGAAAAAATTCGACAAGCGGCACGATATCACAGCGGTGAACCGCCATCCCGATATCCAGAACGCGATGAGTTCAATGTCAGCCGTCGTCGGATAATTGATAGTCAACGAGATCGTTCACCGGAAACGGTACTCCGAATCTCTCCGAAAGATCGATTCCAAAATGCACGAGAAAAATTTCAAGCCATCGAACGGGAGCGCAGCTATCACGATTTGGGAAGTCACATTCGACGCACGGAGCCGCGACGAAATTCGTTGGAACGGAATGGCAATGTAATCGTACAGCATCGCTACGATAATCGGAAAATTGATTGGAGTTCAGATGAGGAGCAACCCATTTCTCGACGCGTTGTGCCCACTAGTTATCACGATGTGGATTCGTTTGTCGGTCATGAGCAAATGCCATCGTCGAGGGCATTAGGAGCTGCAAAGAGTTTGGGTAATTTGGTGAAAGGATATCGCCATAGCTATGCGGAGCCGATTGCTCGACAATTGCCAAGAAATAGCGGTCGTGTTGGTCTTGCTGCTGTGAATCCGTTTTAGAAGCCATTTTTGTTGAATGATCAAATTTTTGATCAATATTGAGGACCGTTACTTCAACATAGGAACAAATTAAAACAAAACAAAAAACAAATCCGGATGCAACTGATGTGCGAAGATGTACAAAACAAGTTTAAAATACTCATTCAGACGTTAACCTCGATGACCTATATTTGTGACGGCAACATCCTTTTAGAAACGGCAAGTGAATTGCAACAAACTCATTCAATCTGTTACTTCATTTGTATGAAACATCGCTAATGTTTGATGCAGAATGTATTACTTCAATATATTTGACATACATTCCGCTATATAACTGAAAACAGGCCACAGCTCATTGTTTATTCTTGTCTTCGATGCCGATAATAGATGATTAGTCGTTTCTATAAGAATGGTTAGGCGTCTTGAGATCCATCGTTTCCAGACATTAGTTATTCTTGTTGTAGAAGTTTATGAATTGTAAAAAATTAATCAAAATTAATTATTTTAAACAAGAAATATTATGTGCCTTACTACAATGTAAAAAATATTATATATGCGGTGTATATAACTACTTTTTCATTTAAATAAACGTTTTTATCACTCAAAGCGATTTTAATACGATTAGGAAAGGAAATGGCCGCTCAATGAAAATTCTACTCGAACTACCTGAAATGAGACATGAAAAAATTTGACTGCAAAGCTAGTGAACTTTCTACGAGGACCCTAAATGAGCATAAATTTCTATTGAGCTGTAGTCGAGCTGTAGTTGAGCTGTAGCAGCTGGCACTCATACAAACACGGATGAAATATACTACCCTAGTAGTAAAACCTTACTATGGACTTATAGGCAGTTTTTTTGTATGCACGGAAAAAACGGAAAATGTCAATGTACGTCTGATTCGATCACGATTTACGTGTGAGTCGCAAATACTACATCTCCTACGTAGTATGTACATCGAAGTCGTGAAATTTTACGTCTAAATCGTACAATAAACGACTGAGTGAACCATTGGTTTTGTACATTGTAGTTGAGTGAGGACAAAACCAATGGTTCACTCAGCCGTTTATTGTACGATGTAAACGTAGAATTTTACGACTTCGATGTACATACTACGTACGAGACGTAGCATTTGCGACCCACACGTAAAACGTGATCGACTAAAACGTACATCGACATTTTGTTATTTTTCCGTGTGCGTGGATCAGTCCTTTCGAATGGAAATTTGTCAACTCATTTGCTCAATACTCTCAGTCGTCCAGATGCTACATAAGGAAATGTTATGCGTCCTGCACTATTTTTCGCAATGTCATAGTAAAACTTACAAGCAACCGCTGGTTTCCTTTCATCTGGTCTCTAGGGGTTATTTGTATGTCACTCTAAAATCAATGTTCTTCAGAGCTTACCTCCCGCTGCCACATAAATATGTATGAGAACTTAGAAAAATTATAAACTGACACGCTAGTCACAGGGCCTGTAATTTGTGAAATTATGACGGTTGTCGGCCATTTTGTTAGTACTACAGCTGTACTATCGGCTTTCTAATAAAAACAAAATGACAATCGTCTAAAATTTACTCGAGTCGAGATATATAGTGTAGAGGTGTCCAAAATTGTATGGAAAAATTAAAGTGCCAAAATGTTTGGGGCGTAGGGCAGAAAATCATTCTATATGGTCCCCTGATAAAAAGTGTCTATGGGACCGACTCGATCCGAATCGATTTAGGGGTCGCTCAGGGACGAAGTATATGAAAAACAGCCAAAATCGCTTGCAAACCAGGTTTTTAGAAAAATAATTATTTTGGACTGATGATGAAGAGTGATGTTAGGACATCTTAGTTTATATTAGTGTAAAATCATCACGAGAAAACACTTTTCAACTTTTCCCGTGTATCGACACCTACTGTGCCCAGGCAGTGCTGGTCAAAGATCAGATTCATAGCGTATATTCTGAGAGCGAGTCCTTATCTGTGACGACCAGAACCCAAAAAATTATTATGTGGAAATGTTCGGAGTAACAAGGGCTTCAAGATAATGCAAAAAAAAGTTTCGTTATTTCAGATTTGTTTGATACTTTTCAGATTAAACTTATTACTCGGCGTCCCCGGCGAACTTTGAAGAGTTGCACTGGACGTCCACGCAAAGGTTCCGATCTCTTTTTGTCATTTCTTGATAGCTTACCATGTAACCATTCAAAATAAACCAAATTTGTCAGAAGGTACAGACTAAGTCGACTTCGATGAGACCTAATGTGTGCCCATGTCGCATTTCTCGAAAATTTCAATATGAAAAAATTCGAAAGATGAAATTTATCATCTTACACACTTTTAAGGTGTATAATTTTGTTGTAATATTCTCATTTTGTGTCGTAAATAAGCTCTGCTCAGTCAAAGTTCTGAAAATCATGAAATTTGAAATTTTCGAATTTTTTCATATTGAAATTTTCGAGAAATGCGACATGGGCACACATTAGGTCTCATCGAAGTCGACTTAGTCTGTACCTTTTGACAAATTTGGTTTATTTTGAATGGTTACATGGTAAGCTATCAAGAAATGACAAAAAGAGATCGGAACCTTTGCGTGGACGTCCAGTGCAACTCTTCAAAGTTCGCCGGGGACGCCGAGTAATAAGTTTAATCTGAAAAGTATCAAACAAATCTGAAATAACGAAACTTTTTTTTGCATTATCTTGAAGCCCTTGTTACTCCGAACATTTCCACATAATAATTTTTTGGGTTCTGGTCGTCACAGATAAGGACTCGCTCTCAGAATATACGCTATGAATCTGATCTTTGACCAGCACTGCCTGGGCACAGTAGGTGTCGATAAACTAAGATGTCCTAACATCACTCTTCATCATCAGTCCAAAATAATT
This sequence comes from Bradysia coprophila, assembly GCF_014529535.1. Classification (NCBI taxonomy): domain Eukaryota; kingdom Metazoa; phylum Arthropoda; class Insecta; order Diptera; family Sciaridae; genus Bradysia; species Bradysia coprophila. Next base: position 8,259,996 of record NW_023503493.1, on the reverse strand, counting down.
ATTTTTCTAAAAACCTGGTTTGCAAGCGATTTTGGCTGTTTTTCATATACTTCGTCCCTGAGCGACCCCTAAATCGATTCGGATCGAGTCGGTCCCATAGACACTTTTTATCAGGGGACCATATAGAATGATTTTCTGCCCTACGCCCCACACATTTTGGCACTTTAGTTTTTTGGACACCCCTAATATAGTGCAGTTGATAAGGACCATTTATATGAGAACGTTTACACTCGTATACAAGCTGGGCTACTCTTCTAAAAGTTAGTTTTTCTCATTGCAAAGTAGGTGAAATTATCATTAAGGAACCCACTGATAATTTTAGCTACTTTACGATGAGAAAAATTAACTTTTAGAAGAGTAGCCCAGCTTTTATACGAGTGTAAACGTTCTCGTATAAATTAATGGTCCTTATCAACTACACTAATAGACAAAAACACAATGTTCACTGTACGGCCGAGTATCCCGACTAACACCCAGTCCATGAATCCCTTACTTCCGATCGTGTGAAATTATTTTGATAGCTTATTTTCCTGAGTGGTATATATAGTTAGCAATTTAAAACTCTGACTGGTCCTCTAGAATTGCATATACAGGGTGACAAAAGTGAAGCTCGACATGAAAATCTAGATTTTTTATTTCAGTCAAAACACTTAATACTAAATTTTTTGAGTTGTTGTGTAAAAGATTCCGCACAAAATTTGTTTAACAAATGACAATCTAGATTTTTTTCTCAATTTTTGTTAGGCACACGCTCGAACAAGACTGAAATGCTTAAACAAAAAATCCACAACTTTTGTGTGGAATCATCTACAAACCACAACAACTCACAAAACAGAAAACATGTAAAATTTAATTTTTCTCTCTGTGTAGTAGTAGATTATAGCGTTTCTAACTTGTAGCTGTTTCACCGAGTAAGTAATTTTTTACCCCATATATATACGATACGGAGGAAAGAGCTTCTCTTTTCCCTTCAGCAGTGTCTTTTTTTTTCCGCATTCAACCCTAATACCACATTCTGTCAGGTAGAAAATCAAGACTTGCGCACATCGGTAGTAGAATATCGTAATATAGTATTTCCTCATATACAGCGTAATTGATGAAATGTGACAAGTGAAAACATTGTGAGTGGACAATCGTCAGTTCAATCTCGGTTATTTTGTACCTTTTTTACGGTTAGATTGCAATATTCTTCCGACTATCCAGTACTCATCCGACACCAGTAATTCCAACTCCAAGTGAATTTAGATTACTTTTTTTAAGTTCTAGCATCGTAGCCTTTTGTCACAAGACTTTAAATCGAAATTATTGTGGAGCTCCAAATAGAACTGAAAAATCGATTTCGATTTGTAAATAAGTTGAACCGAAAATTAAAAAAAATCCATTCGCACAATGGCTGAGGGAACCTACGAATATGAGTGCAATCGTGCTGAATTGTTGGGAATCGATCCACCGAATAGGGCTGATTTTGAGGCAGCGTTAAAGGTTCAACAAGAGGAAATGGAGAAGGAGTTGGCCAATGTAAGTTGAGGCTTTTAATATTTGGATGACCCTATGTTGTTACAATTTTGTTTCAAAAGGAAGTGGAAACAACTGAAGAGCAACTAAATAATACGTCCGGAAAATTTGATGAACTGAACAGTATACTGTCGGTAACCCAACAACGGTTGAACAAATTTAAGGTGAGTTTGGCATTTAATTATGTTCCAGGTGTTTGGAACTATTTGTAAATGAATTATCCCGTCCACCCATAACAGACAGCCTGTGGTAGTCTAACAAACCTATTGAAAATTCGCGGAAATCAAAAAACCGACATGCCTGATAGCTTACACCCAACAACATCGAATGATGAGTCAGAAAGTGCAAATAGTGGTGACCAGTCAACGCATACCGATGCGCCATTAGATAGTTCTGAAACAATGCAACCACAATCGAGCAAAGGAAATGCGAATAGTATGCAACAGAAGATGTCGTGCCAGTTCGATAAATTAGACGCAATGATTAACAAAGCGGAAAATGCTCAGTACTCAATGTCACATCAGAACAAACAGATGAAGAGTTTCTTAAAGTAGTTGGATCGTAAATGTAGCAAACAGAAAATTGAGGTTTCTTCGATTCAAGTCGTATAGTTTTCATATTCGTTGTTTGCACGGATAGTTTAGGAGAACAACTACATCAAACATCCACTACATCTTACGTTTTTCTGATTCATTATTTTCTGTCTCTTTAACCCACAAAAATTCAGTAATTAGCTAAACTGTCACCACGGTCTGTGGGTAGACAAGGAAATGTAAGAAAAATGTGTCGTCAAAACACCACATTCACACAGCTTTCGTATCGGATACGATCTGCATTCGGATAGATTTTATTGTATTCACCTCGAAGAACAATATTAAGATGAATGTAGTTCGCTACTTGCGGAGAGTCATAAGTTGTGGATAGAATGAGTTGAATTTATTAAGAGCGCAGCGAGTGGTAATAAAAATCGGCTTTAAGTGCAATTTTACTGTGCACAATACTAAGCTTTTTTCGCAAATGAGTGGTGAGTGTTTTTGAAGACACTAGACGTGTTGTCACAGACAAAAAAGGTTATTTTTTACCGTTACTGAATTTGTTCGAACGTCTCTATTTCTGTCTTTGTAATGTTTTTTAGAAGTTTAGTGCAATTTTTCGAATCTCAATTTGTAGTAAATTCTGAAATCTTGTCATTCAAATCATCCATTTTGAAACCACCTCCTCCTCAATTATTTGCTCAAACGTAACAGTTAAATGAGAAAAAAAATGAAGTGTAGCCTAGCACTATATAATTGCCATTACAAAATTGTACAAACCAATGACTTGGCAATCGCGCTTTTAACAACCATTAACCATTGTAGCTTTTTAAGCCTTTTGCTAATAATCAAAGCCACTAGCACAGGTAGAATATTGCTTATGTCAAATAGGGTAATAAGTAACAGCAGTGTACCATGCAATTTTTCATTTATACAATGTTTCAAGGTCACGCTGTTAGTGTAGAGTAGCACTAATTGACTCAAACAATATTCTATTACTATGCGTGCTTTGGAATAGTCCGAGCCAACACAATCCTAGCAATAAATTAGATTTTCAACGGAATCATTTGAATGACGTTTTTTTACAGTGACACCATTGAATCCTACACTGATCGACTGCCCCATTTCATTTCTTATTTATTTTTAGTTTATTGCTAGGAGTGCGTTGTCCAAACAAAAAAAGTGTCAGATTTATACACAATCTTAAAATTTACGATTAATCTGCATATCCACACTGTCAACGTTGATATTAAGTTAAATTTTCAATGTTTTTAAGGTGCTTCCAAAAAATATCTTCATGTGATCTTCTTTCAACTTAAGTAAAAATGTAAAATTGTTGTTGATTATTGTAAAATTGAACATTTGAATGTTGTTGGTCTTATTTATAAAGAAAAAAAGTTTAACGGAAATTACACACACGGAATTTTGGAAACCGACACATTTTCTGTTTCTGTGTTTTACTTGAGTTTCTGATTTCTCCATATAAAAATACACGCAAAATTCACAAAAAACCAGCAAACCACGAAACAGAAAATGTGTCGGTTTTAGGTTGACTTTTATTTGACACCTAGCTGAGGAGGCTTCAGTGACAAGAGCTGTCGCTTAGGATTGTGTGTTTTAACTCATACAACGAAAACAAGTAATCTATATTTACAAAAGAAACGCAGTGATGATTTCATCAGCCTCCGGATATGTTCTATGTTCTCTAAACAGAACATAACCGTTCTTACTTTATTTGATTTAAACTTTCTTAGTTTGTTTGCTAGATAGAGTATTGATAGGACATGCTTTATTTTGATGCGATCAACCGAAAAGGTAAGTAATAGATCTAAAGGTTTTTCAACAGTTCGTCGGTAATTTAAAGGATTTATAGGTCGTAGAGGTATAAGCACCAGTCTAAAAATTGCGATCTACGTAACCCCCGTCGTAAGCTACTGATAAGTAAATTTGGTAAATTAAATCGAATCATCGGCATCCACGGGCACTTTTAAGCTTTTTGAGTTCTTATACACTTTTTTCTGTTTATTCCAAGATCATTACTTTCCGATAAAGTGTGTATAATATCTTTTTCCTAACTAGTGTTGAAATATCGCGACTTCGTCGTTCATTTTCCTACTCATTTAGGAAAAACGTTGTTCCTAACCTATGCTAAAAGGAAAATAGCTATTTGCGAATACATTATTCTAGTGTATCTGTGAATCTATTATTTTTACTCTAAAAGAAATCAAAATTATTCCTGCATTCACAAAGCGATTCTGCTATCCAATTTAAATACCGAAATGGAATACCGAATATCGTTTGTATGATCTCAGAGCGAAAAAGTCTAATTTTCAGGTATTGTAAAAAGCAATCGCCCGAGAACGTTTAATGCGATATCTAAAAGTGTACCTGTCCTATTTTTTTTTTAATTTGCATTTACAATATCACTTCATGTCATTGCGCGTGAAGTACAAAAAAAAATTGTTTCTAAAAGTTTCGTTAACATAAAAAAAAATCGTTTGGCTTACATTATAGAGTTCAGCTAGGCTAATATCACAAAATCTTTGAGTTAAAAATAAATAAAAATATAAATTAATTTCAAATCACAGCAAGTAAACAGGCAAATATAACAAGCATATTTATCACTTTCAAACATTAATTTAAGTTTGAGCCTTAAACAACATTCCGCAACTGCAATATCTCTTCATCAAGTTCATCATATTCCTCAATTGATAACACAAGCGCAGGATGTACAGGGTTCGCAGAAGTTCGTCTAGAGCCATGTGGGTTGAATGAATGTATGTGTCTCCTTCTCCTTGTATTGTAGTCATGTAGAGATGCGTTTTCAACGAACGTAAAGTTGTGCTTCCTCATTGATTTTTTCATTTTCCGAATATTAGTTACCCGTTCCACAGTTGCTAGTATCTCAATAGGCAGTATGCTGTTACTGTAGATGAACGTCGTCGATGTTAGTCGTGGCAGTCGGTACATTGCTCGCTTTAGGCCAATAAATAGGCAAGTAACGTATTTCCTTCTGTAGTTGGATTTGATTGTGTCAACCAATTGAAGTGCTACACTAAGGCAGCTGGAATGCTGCAGGAATCCAAATTGGTTGCAAATGAACAGTCTAATGTTGGCAAGATAATCGTACGGTGTCGGGGAATCTCGCACACGCGATCATAGTATGCGTCCTTTTACGACATGTAACGAAAAGTCATGACTGTGCGAGATTCACCACTTAGAGGTGAATCTCGCACACCATGAATTTGTGTGGTGTGCGAGATTACCCTACCCCAATCGTACAGCTGCTGTAGCATCAAGCTCTCAAACTCTTTCGATAATGAAGGCAAAAGCGTTAGGCCTCTGTAGTTCTCGGTGTCATTACCTTCAGTCGTCCCTTTAACAGTTCTCTTGGATATACAGAAGTAACGACTGCCAGATTAAAACAAAAAGCAATAATCGGGGCAATTGACTCAGCGGTGGTTTTGAGCAATCCCATCGGCAATTTATCATGACTGGTTGACTTCTTATCAGGTAGACTGGCGATTGTCCTGGCAACATCAGAGGCATTTACAGTTTTAAATGAAAAGTCATTACCTGCTGGCGCTTTTATGAAAATTCTGACATTTTTTTCATTTTTCTTCTTGCTGCAAGTGTGTATTTTGCACACTTTTGTGTATTCACAAAAAGTGTGTAAAATACACACTTTTAAATTTTTTTTACACTCAATGAGCACGCTTAGAAGAGCCAGTGTAATAGACCGAAGATAAAAATACGGGGTAAACAACTCCTGGGAAAATAATAGTAAATATGTGGCTTTAACTGTTTTACCAGCTACGTAACTACAGCATGTACTGCAGAACACTTTTTGTTGTGACTTTACTCACCGTTTAAAAAATAAGGCCGAAAGTACATTCATGATTCATTTATCTCTGTTGGAAAATGTAAAATTAAGGCTTTCCACTTTTACAAAACCACGCCGTTTTGCCTCCGTTAAGCTAAGTCATGCCTCTTTTCTATTGTTTAAAATGTAAACGGAGAAAAAACAGAGTGGTTTTGTCGTTAGTGATTTCGCGCAATTTATTTAAAAATTCCATTTTAACCGTTCCACAATGCTTGCTTCCACTCATGCGTCGGTTCAGATTTTTAAAAGATTTCCATATTTTCCTATAGTCAAAGAGATGCGTATGTGTGTGAATGTTTTTGTTTATGCGTTTTTTATCATCCAACAGCACATCCATACACACAGTGCTACATTTAAACGTCAGCTGCAGTGAAAGTGAAAAGAAATTTTTTGGAAACAAAAGTTCAATTGGAAAATCGAAAGAGTCTGCAGCAGGAACATGGATGATATGGGTAACAAATTTTCTTATCAAAACAATTTAAATTTAAATGGAAAGTGGTCGGTTGTAAGTGTATTACGAATACGCATACTTGAACTCGTTGACCTTATCCATAATTTCGATATAGCAAGTGCAGCCATTGAAGAATGATTGTGTGATTTTGAACATTTTTCTTTTCTTTGTTCAAGAGACTAAAGTGTTTGACGTAAACTTTGTTCTTCGAGAGTTTAGACTTTTGTTTTATGGAATAGAAAAGCTCACAATTAATGGAATATGCAACTCAGAGTCAATTCGGGTCGATATTCTACGATTTATTCTCGTTTTTCAATAAAAACCATTGTTTCGATCGAGAGAAAAATTTTCAGTAGCATTATTTGGAGTAGCTAGATACCCATATATTACCACCATCCAACGCACTTCAAGCAAAAGTGCTATTAATGACAGCTGTCAAATAGAGTAATACTTTGTATGAAAAAAGTGTCCGAATTTTTTTAGAGTCTCTAAATTAGTTCGATACACTGTCCAGTTTCAGTACCCTATTTAGAGTACTGCTTGAAGTGCGTTGCACCATCACATTCATGCGATGTTATCCTTTTCCAATTCTAATTAATTACTTCCAAGCCGTATAAAATCGGTAGACATATCGGATTCGATAGTTTAAAATCTCGTGTTACGCGTCTTAACACCCTATCCCATCAGCAAATTACTAGCCAATTAACCCGTCCATAATTTTCACGTGAGAGCTCATAGTTTTTCGATTGTTTATGAAACACTCGTGATTCATCTATGGCTATAGCCGATCGTTGAAAATGTTGCGATTCAAAAGCCGTGTTTGCTGTTGTTGTTAGCATAGCCATTAGACCCGTACAAAGGAACGAGTCTCATATTCTGTTTCATAGAAGCAATTTCAATCTCAGAGTAGTTGGACAATGTTTCATGTTTGGAGATGCCAAATTACGATTTGTATTTATTATTTTTCATGGTTGTGTCTCTGCCAGGAGAATTCTGTTTTTCTTTCAGTCGAACGTCGATAAAAAAAACTTTTCTTCTATGACAGGTGTTAACAGACGACTGAGGCAAGTTATAGGATGAGAACGAGGTCGATTGGAATTATTTCTTGTAAATTAAAACTAAAACATAAAGTGTCAGTTGAAGCACTAGACTGGCTATGCTATAGCCATTTAGACGATTAATGCAAAAATGTTGTAAAAGTCCCTCTATTCATCCGATAAGTCATCGTCTCTTCAAGCTAAATTTTGCAGAATGGTCTGCCAACCTGCAGAGACAAACTATGCGTCGTCATTATTCTTCCAAACTTCCTGATCTTCGTGATTAAGTCACAACCATTGCTTTCATATCACACTGGTTCCACTTACGTAATACTCGGAACGTGTCGTTTTACATTTTCAGTTTAGACCAGGTCAAGTTCGAGTAACTCGAAATGTTCAGTGAAAATTTGTTATTTCTTTTACCCGAACCCGTTCCAACCTGAAAAGTTCAGGCTCCGGTCAGATTCGGGTAGAACCTATTCCGGTTCGAATTGATATAGATCACGTTCGGTACGAATTTGAAATCTTAGTTCAGGTTCGGGTCAACTTAAGTGAATGCTATCAAATTGCGACATTTTCTCGAACGGGTCTCACTGCACAGCTAAGAGTGGTTGCGCTTGCAGATATTGACTGCGACCGATATTTATTAAAACAATTGCTACGTTGGTCTTTGTTGCCATTGTGTTTCGTCAGATATGTAGTGTAGTGTGTGATGGTCGGAAATCGATTCATTTCAATCAATAGAAATGAAATCTTATGATCTGTGCACTTGGTATGTTTGTTTGACTTTAAATGAAAATTTTCTCACCGTTTCTCACCAACCGTTGTTGTTTGTCGCTCTTAAGTTTATTCTACGGATGTGCAATTGATAGTCCTCGTCATCATACTGAAGCAAATGTTATGCATTTGCATGAAAATTGTGTGGGTGTTCTAGCAGGTAAAGAGTAGAAATGCTTTTCCCTTTATTGTGTCGGATCATCGTTTTGATGTTAGGATTTGTTGTAACGAGAGAGTTCGTGTTCACGCATAAGAAACATTTTGTCGGTGTGGACGTGTTCTTAATTCTGCTAATTGAATCATCGTTCTATTCCCGGACAGAATCCCTGACACAAGAGACTGTGTCGCAGTGGAAGGAGAGCTTTAAAGCGGATCCGAAAAATCTACTTGCCCAAAATGCCTGCGCACGAAACGACCCATTCGAAATTTCCATTTCGAAGCAACGGCTACAGAATACGCACCATATGTTCAACCGCAGGGTAAGTTTAAATTTAATCTGGCTGTCGGTGATGTTTCGTACCGGATCTTACGTTGAGAAAATGCATTGTCTTAGCAACGGGAAGCGGTGAAAAATGAAGAAAAAATACAAAGCCATTGTTTTCACGATTATCAGCCCCAATTAAGACATTACTGTAGACTGTGCCATTTCCCTAATGAATGTGTTGGTTCTGACGTGTTCAAACAAATTCTTACAGATCGAAGCCGAAGGAAAACCAGTCACCAACCAGAAAGGTTCCAGTCGCTGCTGGCTCTTTGCGGCGTTAAATGTTATGCGAATTCCGTTCATGAAAGCGCACAATATCGAAGAATTCGAATTCTCGCAGGCGTATCTGTTCTACTGGGATAAAATCGAGCGTTCCTACTACTTCCTGAATAAATTCGTTGAGCTCGTTCAGCGTGGCGAGAAACCTGACGGTCGGTTGATGGCGTTTTTGTTGAAGGTGAGCGTGCGCCATTTCCACAAAATTGAATGAATTCGTGAACCAAAAAGATTACTTTCTTAGAATCCAATAGATGAAGGTGGTCAATGGTCCATGGTGATCAACTTGGTCAGTAAGTACGGCGTTATGCCGAAGAAATACTTTCCGGAAACGTTCAGCTGTGAAGCGAGTCTACGCATGAACATGGCCTTGAAGAGCAAACTGCGTGAATATGCAAGAATTCTTCGGGTGATGATCACGGAAGAAAACGCAACGAAAGAGGCCATCAAGACCAAAATCATGGAACAGATGAAAGAGGTGTACAATATCGTCGGCATTTGCATCGGAATACCGGGCGATACGTTCAATTGGGAGTATTATGATAAGACAAAGAAATACCAAGCCACGGGCGATATTACACCGCTACAATTCTACGAAACCCTGGTGAAGCCGTATTTCAATGTTGAAAACAAAGTAAGTCACAGCGAACCATTCCAGCGAACTATTCTCATAGAGTTGATAACAGACGGCGTTGCTTCTGTCACGCATGCATCGCCATCTGTTATTAACTCTCTGAACGAACTGGAAGTAAAATTTATCGTTTTCTCGTTTCTAATTTATTTTTCAGTTATGTCTCATGAATGATGCGCGACGGACTAGCCACTACAATTTTACGTACACCGTTGATTGTCTGAACAATGTTGTTGGCGGCCAACAAGTTATTTACAACAATCAACCAGTGAAATCATTGCAGCAAGCGGTCGTAAAGAGCATCTTGAATGGGGAGCCGGTATGGTTTGGATGTGATGTTGGAAAACGTACATACAGGAAGCATGGCATTTTGGACGTGGAAATGTGAGTGCTTTGTTCATGATAATTTCGATGGAATGAGAAAGGGCTTTAGGTCACAATGATGACCTAGTTGCCTTTGCAACTTGGAATCGATGCAAATGTTGGGAGAATGTTTGTGCTTTGTACATCTTTAATCCGATGGGTTGACCCTTCTCTCCTTTCAACCTATTCCCCAAAGTGACCCCGTTCCCCTATTTTTCTATTCGCAGAAATGACTTCAAAACGCTATTCGGAGTCGACATTCAAACGACCCTATCGAAAGAGGATCGACTTATTTACGGCGAATCGGCTCTGACCCATGCCATGGTGTTTACGGCTGTGCATTTGAACGTAAGTGTTTTTCATGGGACGACATCGAGGAGATTTCTTGAAGATAAATCCAAAATTTTTGCACTTTGAACAGGAAAATGGTGCACCGATTCGATACCGTGTGGAGAATTCATGGGGCGAAGATCCCGGCGAAAAGGGATACATCATAATGACGGACGATTGGTTCAGAGAGTTTGTTTACGAAGTGGTGGTCGACATAAAGTATATAACTGACGACGTTGCAGCCATTTTTCCGTTAGAACCGATTGTGCTTCCAGCATGGGATCCTATGGGCACCTTAGCACAATAGATTTCCGAGGGGCGGGAATATTTTTCATTTAAATCAATTCTTTGTTTGTGTTCGATGTCTTCAGAATCAGAAACGTGTGTGGTATGACGTGATTGCTGCGTGAATAACCGTTTGCCAATAAACTTTTTTTTTTGTACAAATAAAGACAACAATTTACTAAACCGAGCCCACTGATTTATTACAAACTTCCATACGAATTGACTTCCGATTTTCTGACCGTTGCTGATAAGCATACTGCAATTTCATCCAAATTCCGACGCACATTTTCCTCAACCGTGGATCATACTCTTCCTCCATCTTGGCCACTTCGTACTGTTGCCGGATTATCCGTTTCGCTAACCTGAGCCGTCCGCGTTGGATCAACGACAGCGAAACGAATAACTTACTTCTGGCTACGATCAGTGGATCACCGAACTGCAGACCCAATTTCAGTTGATAGAACGATATTTTACCGGCTATCTCAGCCTGTAAGTGAACGAACACATAATAGCAACAATGATCTGGATGTAATGAGACGGAATCAAGACGACAACTTACGCAGTTCGTTTTGCTGTCACCTAACGCTGAAAAGGCACCGCCTAACGTTGACAACCAGGACAGTAAATGGTCGAGTTCCACCTTTTCCCAGGCTGTGTGTCTGGTCAATGAGTTCCTGTTGAGAGAGAGCATGAGGAACACAAAATTTTTGGAGTCATTACACCCCGACGTGAGTAGATCCATTTTTTGGGTCTATGCGCTGAGGCAATGCTCTTTTTATCACCGAAGATAAGTGATGTGATGCAAGTCAAATAGAGGACCAAAATCATAAGAGAGAGGGAGAGAGAGAGAGGAAGAGCTTTAACTAAAGATGTTGACTCTGACGACTAGTAACACCGATGCTTTCAGGTCAGGCCCGGCTGAACCTATAAGCATTCGGCGATGCTCAAAGAGCGTCTTGATTTTTGAATGAATGACGAGCAATCCGGTACTTGTTCAAGTGTTACTTCCCGTCTCACAATTCTAGATTTAGGAGAGTTGCCTTGTGCAGAACTACTTTTCATTTACCATAAGGAAGCAACTAGTGGACGACTCGTAACTGGTCGACTCTTTAGTATCCCTCACTACCAACAATTCCGAAACTTCATTTGAATCAGATGGTCTTTAGATAGTCACTTGAGGAAGTTCTTTGAAGTTTTGCAATCGAAACACTCTCGGGCCCACTTCGACCTTTTGGCCGAGAACTATGTTAGGTGAAACAGGTCAGTTACAAGCCCTCTTGGGTTTCGCTATGAGCTCTTAGTTGTATCTCTTTCAAGTACGCATTTTTGTTGCTCCATCTACTCTTTCAGTGTTCGTAACAGGCAGAAGGCTCGTTACAGGCCTATTTACCCTTTAATGACAATCGTAAAAAGTTTAAAAAAGCATCCGAAAACTCACCAATCACGATCGATCACTTCTCGATGCGGCTGCACTACGACTATCATCGGTATTCCTTCCAATTCGTTCACAGATTTTATCACACATTGTCTATAAAAAAGCGACGCATTCAATTCATTCAAGAAGAACCAAAACGACCATGTCTGGGCAGTGAATGTAACAAATTTGTGGTTCTTGTTGGTTTGACTATTATCACAGGGAAATTTGTTGTTGCTGTTTAGCGGCTTGAAACGAATTCGTGACGATTGCACGGAGATCGTGCAAATGTATTGACTGTCCGAATTGAACAGATTCACGATTGTTTTGCACTTCATTGTTCGATATAGTTGGGCCTTAGTTTTCTACAAATTCATTTTATTATCGAACGGATTAAGCCAAGACATTTATTCGTACTGCGGAGGTTATGTTTTGATTTTTTAGTTGTCAAATGAACAGATGTTTTTATTCAACAGTCGGCAGGGTAGACCAAAATGTATTTCATTTCCATTGTTCCGTTGATGTCGTTCCTGGTTTAAGAGTGTGTTAGTGTGGGTATGTTCCACAAGTTTTCTTGCGAAGTGAGCGGGATACGAAGTTGTGGGGGTGTTTTCAAATGAAAGACGGAAGCCAGAGCAAATATTGGCGCTGTGATTTGTAGATCATTAAAATAACCGCTGGCGTGACAATCGACGGTTCGGTTTTGTGTGCAAACTAATGACAACCAACTTTGCTTCTAAGAAAAATCCCCGTATTTAGTTCCTTTACATTCATTTCAAAGAATTGGACGCACTCACTTATTCATTACTATGTGAAATTGCGAAGTTGGTTTCAATTAGTTTGCACACTTTTCCCCACCATTCCTCACGTTTCCGTCATCAGTTTCACCAAACGAAGAGATCTATGCGGATTAGAGTAAAACTGCCGGTCTTTTGACAATTTAAAAAAGCAATTTGTTAACAAATTGATATTTGCAGTTTCTATTCAGTTTTTGGACATTTTTGAGTCGAAACTACCAGAATTTCTAGAATGCCAGTTTCAATTTTTAATACAAGAGAGCTTGCCATCACACTGTAGTCGAATTTTATCGCGTAGCCATGGACGAATTGAAAATTTTCGTTAGTTTGCTTTCCAGTTGTTCCTCACGAACCTTCAGCTTACTTCAGTTACTTCAGGCCGAGAACACACGAGCAATTTGACGCAATTTTTCAACTACGTAAAAGGTGAACTCGCACACGACTTTTCGATATCAACATTTTGTAAAAGGATTCATTAGGTCGATAAAAAGCATTTGCAGCAATAAACTTGCATGTGCGAGTTCACCTTTTATATAGTTTAAAAGTGCGTTCTTTTGGCACCGTGTGCCAGATTCCCCGATGATTTGCTGATCTCAACAGTATTTCGTTCAACAACTAAAATCCACAGAAATCAGAAAGTACAGAATCGGAGTATTTTTGACTAGTTTTAACCCCTCCGATTGCAATGGGAAGGTAATACAAACCGCATAGAATGCAGCAAATTATAATTCTTTTGTTGGAAGCAGTAACTAGTCATTTATTACGTATATATACATCATCGTTACATTCAAGAACTATCAGACTTTTTGGAAAACAAAGCAAATTCAACTAAATTGAGTACACGTAATTCTATTCTAATGGTTATGCTCACTGACACTTTGAGGTTATGTATATTAGTCGTTGATGTGGCACTTATCTACTGAGTGTATCTCAGTGACTCCTTTCAACTGCACTTGTTCGATCAATTCCACCAAGACTCGTTCAGTCTAAAAGTTACATGAAATCTGTTAAATACCGAAAAAAAATCCCTGAAAATCTGAGTACATTTTGAATCAGTGTTACAGCTACTTCTAAAATGTTTAGCCATTTCTGTACATTTGTTTCATGAATATTTTGCTGATTACGCAACAGCTGTATCCATTCTTCACTTGATCGCTCTATTGACCTGAAATAGAAGCAACGATAGCTTTTAACATCAGAAGACCTAGAGTTCATAATTTCAGTTTACCTTAATGAATCGTACTCGGGCATAGGCTCAATAGTTAATTCCTGCTCTAGTTTCCATAACTTAAATAAAAGTACTGCACTCATAGCTATGACAGCGACAAGTATGCTGAATGTTAACCACATCAAAATACTTGCTTCTTTCGATGGACTATCTTCCTTGAATTCCATTATTGGATCTAATTCACCACTTTGATTAGAAATGGCTTGTTGTTTTATGGAGAAGGACAACTCTACAAGAATAAATGTAAATAGATTTAATCATCAACGAAAACTGAATATGGAACTTTTCCGGACAACACTGACAACAAATTGAACCATCATCGTTCAACAGAAACATAATTCTTACTTTTCCTAGAGCTTCGTTTTCCCTTCGACGGAGGAGTGCACAATTCTTTTTGTAAGGTGTTCTGCAGATCAATGTAATATTCATCCATTCCAGCCAGACAATTCTTTTCAATTCGAGATTTGACCACTCCCCAGGCCGACTTTTTGTAACGTAATTGTCCGTACACTGAGTACATCGTGTGGTTATCGATCGTGCTGGAAGAAATCGACAGAGACGATACAATTAAACAATGAGCAAAAGCTAACGAGCGAAAGAAGTAAACATTTTTGACATCCTTGCTGTTTTACCATGTTACAGACGGCAAGCATCTAATCAGTATTATTATCGGGCCTATTACTTACATCGATCAAAGTATTTTTATTCTGTTAATTACAAATCTTGTACTTCAATTTTTTAACATATATTTTACAATATAACTGACCATATTATCCATGTCATTATTTTTGTCTTCGTTATCGATAACAGATGAATAGCCATATGTGACAGGTTAACAAACTTCAAGTTAGTTGATTTTTCACTCAATACTCAATTTAAGAACGTAAAACGAACACACTTATGTTATCGAGAATCTCTTCTTAACATTCTTGGTTTAAGTCATCAAATCGCCGATTCATCTCTTTCCTTTTGTCATCAGTCCTTACAATTTAAGGATACGTAGTTTAATTGCTGACAAGTCTAATATGGACATATCTTTCCCTGCTAGCGAAATTGTTGGGAACGTTAATATTGTAAATTCGGAAAAATTCAGAAAGTTTTCCGAACTATTCGGAGTTTTCCGAATTTTCAGAATTACATTTCCCAATAATAAGCCCTGTTGGCAATCGTAAAATTTATAAGCAAAATTTGAAGCCTTAGTCTCGTTCCAGTCTAATGCGTAATGTAGGATAGGAACCCTCCTTCTACGGTAGATAATTATGAACGATTGTAGATAAAATAGAAAGAGGGTCTGTTTGTTGGTAGTCTAATTTTGAGATACCACCGACGTTATACCAATACTCTAGGAGCCTCATAAAGCTACGGGTATAAACCTATATGCCGAAAAACATTTTCTCTACGACTTTCAATTTTTACCCCAGAAGAACCCTAACTAGTAGTCCCTTTATAATATGGGCGAAAAGGGAAATTACCATTGGCGTCCACAGACATTTAACGACTGAGTAAAAAAATCTTGCCCCCGAGTCCGCAAAATAAGTTTTTTTTATTCGCCCTGACATATACATTTGACGACCATTTAAAGACGGCCATAATATGGTCAGATCTGGTGTATATATCTGGACGTATCAAAAACTGGTGTCAAAATAACGAATGAAATTTGAAAATAAAGTTTTTATTCAAACGCCTGTCAAACGCTTTGATTTCAGATGATGCTACTTAGAGGTGTGCGGGCCGATGTTTTTTTGAAGCCCGTCCGGCCCGAAGCCCGGTCAGAAATTCATTTTTAAAGCCCGGCCCGAACTGGCCCGACGTATTTATAGCCCGTCCGGCCCAAGCCCGATCGGGCCGGATAAAAACTCGGACGGGCCGACATTTTCGGGCAGCCCGAAAGCAAATTTCATATAAAAAAGTGCGCGAAACTTTGAAAATCGGGCCAAAAATTTGGTTTTTTAGGTCCGGTCCAAGCTCGGCCCGACAGATTTGAAGCCCGCCCGGCCCAGACCCGGCGGCCCGCACATCTCTAATGCTACTCTCAAGTGCAACTCTCTAAGTAATTATTGCTGTAAGTCTAGACACAACAATGTAGTTGCCTTTATGTAACAACCCAACAACGTTTAAGAAGACACATTCGCAAATTGTTGCCTACATTTGGGGCGGGGGGGAATTATTATTATTATTTTGATGATAATTTTGGACTCGCGTCCTTTTTGGAAAAAGCACGACTATCGTTTGGTGTTAAAATGTGTTAGCTTTCAGTAAAAATTTAAATTTTTGTGGTGATGATACCTAACTCCGAGAAAACTCAAAATATGTGTCGATTTCAGCTATGTTTAACCTGTCACATACGACTATTCATCTGTTATCGATAACGACGACAAAAATAATAACAAGATCTGGGTTATGGTCCTTTATATAGTAAAAAATTGAAGTACAAAATTTGAAATCAATCGCTTAAAAATGCTGTGTTCTACCACAACCATTTATAATGCTGTCCGTTGAAGACTAACGAAATATTTGGCTATAATAATCCATTTAACAACAGCTTCATCGAATTTTTTCTCTCAAAAGAAAAACGTAAACAAAAATTGGTGTCAATTTTCGTGAAATATTGAGTTTTCTCGGACTGAGATTACATCACAGCAAACATTTAAATTTTTACTGAAAGCTAACACGCTTTAACACCAAACGATGGTGTTCCAAAAACAATGCGAGCTCGAAATTATCATCAAAATAATAATAATTTAGCCCCGAAATATAGGCAACAATTTAGCCATGTGTAGATTTCTCTTAAGGTAAAATTAAGTTTTACTCACATCATCAAAAATGTATCAATTAAATTCATTTACTTTTCTCCGATGAAATTTGATAAAACGAGCCGAAGGCGATGTCAATAATCACATGATAAGTACCATGATAATCTCATTGGTTAATTCAAATTAATTGTCTAGTGTATGGCTGTGCCACAATAACAACTAATCACAATTACCTGAGCATACAATGATGTATCGCAACTTCAAAAACATCGGCGTACGGAATGTTTTCATTTGAATTGACCACATCAACCGCATAAAATCGATTCGGTATGCAACAGGAGCTTTCGGTTTGCATTTGTGTAATCTATGGATTCAATCGAATGGATTCAATTAAGTTAAAGTGAACTTAAATGGAATGTAAAGTCGTATTTTGTGTACTGTTGTAAACTATTGATTTTAGCAATACTCTCTCTAGCAGCCAAACTCACAGTCACAGTAACTCACACTTGTAAACTTTGGACCGAAACCAAGATTGGTGGTCAATGGCATTTTGTATTTTATTGTTCTCCGCATTTTGCCATCATCAGATCGTTCCCATTCGGTATTGTGTATATCGTAGTGCTTTCGCATTGCATGAAAATCTTCCATAAACTTTGATTTCGAAAACAGTTCATTTCGTAACGCCTCCACACTGACCGGCAGGATGATGTTTATTAATTTTCTCCATTCGTGCGCTGGAGAAGTACATTCGAAATCGTTGGTGAATTCCGGTTTTTCGTTGCCGGAATCACTCGACTCCACCAGCAGCTCAGACATTTTCACATTTGGCGAATCGATTTTCGGCTTTTTCCGCGATAATCGACTAAAGTTGCGGAATATTTTCGACTCCAATAAATGGCCCGTCTGAGTAGGACTCAGGTCAGTTTGATTGGTCGATTCCATGACACCGGCAGACCGATTAAATATTCTCAATATGCGCTTGAGACGTAACAGAACGACTGAAAAATGTATTGGTTAAGGTTGTTATCTTGTCACGCTTTTTTATCACCATGGTTGATTAAAACCTTTCGATAAATTCCGGTATCTTATCGCATATTGCACTCAACGTTTTACACTCGTATAACAAACCAAAGTTCGTACCAAATTCAATATTTCAATCAAGCGAAGGGGACGATATTTTCGTGTTCCGGATTTAATATTAAAAACGTTTTTCTACGAAAGCTTTTTTTTAGTGGGAAAATGTCTGTAAAAATTGAACTTTGTTGATTGTCGGGTGTGAATGTGAATATCGATCGACATGTGTTCAAATTTCTAAGAAAACTTTGCAGTGCCAAAGCCAGTGAAATTTCAGCATGAATTTGCTTCAGCTGCTATTCAGCTGATCCCGACATAGAATGCACTGCCTCTGCCTGTATATTACAATTAATAAGTGTGCATTTCTTCGATGTAATATATTTCCACCTTTATGAAGACCAAGTATTTTACTTCGTAAGCTTTAGCACAAATTTTGTTATAATACAGAGCACATTGCTGTTAATAGCAGACGACGACGATTCTAGGAAATCCATCCATAGTTAAATGTCTCAGTTTGTTAAAAATGAAAGGAGCGAGAAAATAACATATTTTGTCAGAATGAAGCACAAAATGTTACGAATTTATAATGTCTGTGAAGAACCTGCGACATTTCCAACTCCCTAGTCTAGTTGTTATGACGATGAGTTTCATTTGTGTCTTCGAAAGTTCTGAAAATTCTCAGTTTACAACATAAAAACAAAATCCTTCGTTAACAGATAAAACAGTCGTTCGTAAAAGGTTAACATATCATAGGTGCTGAATGACCAGGCTAGCAACTCAATAGCGCAGTGTGTAGGTCGAGACTTCACATTGAATTTTTGAATTGCCAGTCGTGGGTTCGAAATTCAACCGCAGCACATGTCATTCTATTCATCAGATAATTGTCCACAATAACAACAATCGGTAATCTGGTTTGTGTCTCGAATTTAGTACCGATAACGTCTCTCTGTACTCCTTTTAAGTCTCGTTTGTAAATGTCATTCAGTCAGCTGAAAATAGCTTCCTGAAGTAAAGATGGAAAATCCTCATCGTGGATTTGCGCCTCTGATTTCTCGTCGTATTTCACTTTTTTGGGTCATATCAACCAACTTTTGTAGGATGGCGAAGGGAACGAAATAATGAAAAAAATGTTTTGTGTCTATTAACTTCCACGGATCTTTACCCCGAAAATGTTGAAATTAAATCTCACCGTATATGGGACGTGTTAATTGAAAATGATTTTTGGACACAAAACAAACATTTTTTGGTATGAAGGCACCAATACCCAAAGGTTGTTTGTTATGACCCAGAAACGTGAAATACGAAGAGTAGTCCAAAAATTTGTGATTAAATTGTTTCAGGCTTACCGTGTCCGAAGTTGTTGACTTCGATGCAAGTGTAGATAGGACCATCCCTAAACACATCCCTAAGGATGTATACACCAGTTTCAGGTGAATGAATCCAATAACAGATTGTCAAGCTTTCAACTACTCACCCTTGATCCATACTATGAACAGGCTAATATGCAAACAAAACGAGCCGTCAGAACAGTCGGAGCGTTTGCTGCGACTGAGCCCCGTACGAACCCGTACATCTATTGCGCACGTGACCCTAGTTCGTCCGTCGCCCTACTCGTACCGTAAGTCTACTGCGCCCGTAAACGTCGGTAAAGTAAAATTCTTATGAAATTTATACGTCTTAAAAATTGCGCATAGCGCAATTACGAAGCCCCGTACGACGTTCCTTTCAAACGTAACACAAATTTCAAATTGACCTAAAATTTCCTCAGTCCTATATTAACCTATATTTACCTATAAATAAACAATTTACTGATAAATATGCTAGTATATAGCTCAAAATAACTATCTATACCGTTATATAGCTCAATATAGCTATATATATTTATATATAGATATCCATATTTGGGATCCTTCAAACACCCCACACACGTAACCACTCACTTCCCACTGATCAAAGACTTTGTAAGTATCATTTTCACCGATTTATATTGATTTTACAAAAATCCAAAATGGCGGTCGAGGGCCATTTTGTTAGGAGGTGGAAAGTAGTACGACTGCTTTACATTCGTTAGTACCTTTCAAACAAAAAAAAATCATGAAATTTGGTCAAATTTTACTCGAGATATTAACAAAAAACACCACCTTCACTCTACGGCCGAGTAGCCTCATATAAGCTCACTCCAAGAGACCTAGCTCACGCTCCGGTGAACTGAATTTCATGAACTTTTTTTTCCCTGATTGGTACGGTCAATACCTATCTAATAAAGCAAAATCTATCTAAATCCGTTCAAATTTGGCCAACGTTCAAGCAAAAACGGGTTGCCGCCCTGTACCTAGTTCACACCAAGGGGTCTAACTCACGAGTCGGTCATCCAATTTCCAAAAACTTTTTTTTCGTCGATCGTATTGTAAATACCTTTCATTTGACGTATCACTTACAAGTGTAGCCTTTAAATGGCCAGAGATATCTTCGGAAAACGTTAAATCACTTATGGGACCCCAGCTCGGGAGGGGTCGACCCAAAATCGCCCATCTTCGAACTTAGCCTCACTATTTTGACTATCTTTCAGGAAAAAAAAAAATTTGAAATCGGATTTGATTTACTCAAGATATCGACGTGACAGACAGACGGACAGACGGACAGACGGCCCAAATTTTTATTGCGGATTCGTCATCTATGAACATAGGCAAACACTTTGCCCTTACCGTCTGCTTCGAATTCCATCAATTACACACGGCATCGTAATCCTATAAGCCCCTTCGTACTTCGTACGGGGCTAAAAACGGAACTCTTCTAAGTCTATTGGAGGCGCCACTAGAACATACCAAAGTAGTGGTTGTCTCAACGTCCCTACTTTCCCATTAGATTAATATAAAGTGTTATGCACAGTGTGCGTCTTGTTTTCATAGTGTGGAGAGCTAAATAAAAGTCTGTCGGCGGGCAATTAACATTGATAATTTATTGACTTTTTCAAACAAATAGTTGAACTCCTTTAACATTAAAATTACATTCATTACACTGTTACACCTAGTTATTCTTCATTTTAAATTTAAATATTTAAGGTGTGTGTGTGTTTGTCTGGCTGTGTTGCCGTTCATTTTCCTTAAACACATACACACACAAATTACTCTGCCTAAAATTATTTTTTTATTTCATCTGATGATTAAGTTAGCTTTTTAAATCTAATTTTTAATTTTAATTCTAAAATTATAGCTCGCTTCGCTCTCTACTTAAACTGTTAACACTCACTGTCCACAATTTATTGTAACTTAAACAAAGTAATTTCAAAGAACACACATACACTTACACACTAAATAGAATTATCTAATTTGCATCACATCAATCACATTAATACTGAAGTAATTTCATTATTGACCTTTGATGGAATTCTCTTAGCATTCATCATCGGTTATTGTGTAACTGCCACGAAAATCACTCAACGGCGTTGCATTAACAGTCGACGGTGTCAACAATGGTGCTCCCTGTAATGAAATTGCCAATGGCAATGCTGACGGTGCACATAAACTGGCCGCACCACGACCTTCATTCACCGACCGATATCTTGGCGGACGACCCGTCCTAATTGGCATGATGAGCAAATTAATGTAAAGTGGAATGAGAAAAATGACTCGCTGTAAATGCCTACCTTTCACAATTGCAACTGAGCAAACGAATGAAATTCGCACGAAATGTTTTGTTGAATACGGTGTAGATGATTGGATTTATCGTTGACGATACGTATCCCAGCCACAAGCAAACATTTACCACCTCATCCGGTACAATATAGTCGGGGAAAGCAGCAAATACGATGTTGAGAACAAAGAATGGTGCCCAACACAAAACGAATGTGAAAAATACCAGACCGAGTACCTGGAAACAATCGAAATGTTGTTTGTTGACTGCTTTAATAGCTTCTAGACTAAAAATGGAAACAAAAGTGGGGTTTATGCTTTCGGCGATCGTTCAACTGGTTTCATCAGTAACAGTTGCCAAAATAATTTCCAAGAGTGAATATAGTCGCTTATATATGAAGTATTTTAACGCACTAGGTGTGAGATTATAAACCCGAGGCGAAGCCGATAAAGTACCAGCATACGAATCGTGTTGGATGCAACGTTTTATGCAATGAAGAAAATCGTAGTTTGCCACTAGTGTCATGTGTCGCGTCGTACAATCGTATTTTTGGCATTAGATAAACAAAAATCCTCACGAAATCCTTTATTGCACTAGTGCGTTCATGCGACATTGCACACAAACGACGTGAGTAACGAACTGTGTGTCAGTGGGGGAATTGCATAGTTTTTTTTAAGTGTTCCCTTTAAGTACAATGAGCGGTAACTTAAGAATGACGTTGCAATCGGTCCGTTCATTGAAATGAGTTCAATCATTCAATGCTTCTATTCGAATTAAATAACAGAATTTACCTTAGTTGCTTTCTGTTCGGTTGCTACAGCATTTGCTGATAAGCCGTGCCGCTTGTTGCGATTGTTCAAGAATCTGTAAATTGATGGAAAAGTGTGTTAAAAATTTAATGCCGAGGAAAATTAAGGATAAAACAGGACGCTCGCTCATACACCAGCACCTTGCAGACGCTTCACCAATGACCCTGGAATATATTAGGCAGAAAGGTGTTTGTACTGTTTTACAAGTGGCATAATCGAAAAGTTCTAACTCTCAATATTGACATGACATTCAGCCGCGCGAGCAGGCTCCCAGATTTCGACATCAAGATTGTCTGTGACACAATTACCCTAAGAACAGATATATCGGGAAATTCTAAGATAATTAAAGAAAATATGGGAAAATGCTTTCCAAAAAATAGTCCCTGAATTATACGGTCAATGAGGGTTCAGTTCAGGGACTACAGTGAACGACATCTCAAATGTCTCACTGTCAAATTTTTCTGAGAATTTTATTGTGTCATTGCAAATTCACAATGACATTCTCTGAAAAAAATGACAGTGAGACATTTGAGATGTCGTTCACTGTATGTTGAGAAATCAGTTTAAAATATTTCTCACAAATTTTTCAATTTTCCCAAAAAAGAACAGGTTTAGACAACTCTGAGTGGATCACAAAGGCGGTGACACACAAATTGCGTCAACGGCAAACGGCTACGAAGTTTATATGAAAAGGGCAACTTAACAAAATAAAATTCCGAATTGTCGTTAAAAACATTTTCTTCAAGTTGATTTCTCCCACAATCTGAGTGCGTTTATCAATTTCAGAGTCAACTGTCTTCGTTACTGTCTTAACCTGTTCTTTCAGAACCTTGAGGTGGACGACACATCATGTGAGTAATATAAAATTATGCACCTCTCGCCAAAATTGTTATAGAGACATGCCGACGAGCCGAAGGCGAGAACCGTAATGACCACACGTCAAGATAACAATTTTGGCAAGAGGTGCATGCACTTTTTTTATCTGCCGAGAACATATATATACCAAACGAACAAAAATACTCTAGAGGGATAATTGAGAAATTATTGTACTAGGCAGATAAATAGTATATTGCGCACCACGTAAGCGAGTGTGGAAAATAAGAATGCGCAACGAGATGCACACTATACGTTCTTCAGTAGACAAATGCAGAAAGAATTAAAAAATAAAAATGAGACGCAATCAACCTAAGTCATTTCAACACAAGTGTGGAAAAGAAGGTCAAGAATTTCGACATCAGAGAAAACGTTTCGGGAAAATCTAACTTAGTGAATATTGTACCATCATATCCCTTCCTCGTGTATACGCTAGGTAAGGTGTGGCAAAATATCGAAAATGCACGAAGCTTACGATTTTGGAGAGCTACCCCACCCAAATATGCGCTGAGTAATTATTAAGAATGTCTCCCTCACCTTCGTCAGAATACTTCTAGTAAGTACACTTAATGGATTAACAATTAACTTGCAAAAATATTTCGTCTAGCCCTTCACAAAAATACGTTTTGCAATCGATACATGAATGAATGAAATGAATGATTGGTTCGCTTTACGGGTATTCTATTCACAATTATTGTTATAGTCTAACGTTAGATTAATGAGATGCGAAGAGTTACACTAAGGTTACATTTATGTATATAATACGGCAAAAAGGATTGCCATCCAAGCACAATCTCTTCAATCTTTATTAAGACGTTTGGAAATTAAAAATTTATTTTCCCTCATCTAATTTTGCGCTTGTTTGTTTGTCCATCTGTCTTACCTAAGGTTTAAATTCAAGTTGGGTGGTGTAACATTGTTCAAATTAAATTTTAACGTCCTAAGCTTATAGCGTCTCGTTTCACGTGAGATATTCGGAGGTGTTTGGGTACACTGATCAGATGTTTGCAGGTTACGTGCTGATAAACGAGAGCTGCCATTGCTAAAGCTGAGATGCGGATGTGATTTACTATAGCGCATTGTTGGATTTCTGCAAAAACGGAATGTTTGTTTATGATGAATAAAATTGTGAATTCGTTAAAGATGGAACATTACAACAAACATACAAATAAGACGCAGAACTCTTCGGGTTTTCTCATGGGAATTGCGTTCATGTGCGAGAGATGAATATGCACGAACGATTTTTTTAGAAAATCAGTCAAATAATTTTGGTAGAATGTGATGAGACTTTGTAGATAAAGATGAAAGTTACGCAAAAATCATTCCGAACGCCTATCATAAGGTTAAATTTAGTTTGGAGCATTAAAGCTTTCACAGATGGCAAGCATATCAGCAGGTTTATTACCGGTTCTATTACTTCATTTGTTGTAGAGGGATTTTTTTGAAAGTGGACCATCAGGCTCCGTCGGAGCTATTTTTTCGCGGCGGTTTGTTCATATGCCCATATAGCCCTTGGCCCCAATAGTCCAAAACCGCTGTCGTTTAATTTTCATATTTGCGTCTTGGCTGGTGGTGAAGGTGCAAAAGTCGAAAAAAGGGTGTTTTTATACGTGATTTACTGCCGCCACAGACAATGGACACACATGTGTGGTGGCTCGTTGGATAGGTACTGTCCAGGAGAACCGGGGCAAGCATAGATATCTTACATGTTCTGTGCCATTGTTCGAAAATAACAAAAATATTGTGTCAGTCAAAGGCCATAAATTTTGATGAACTTCAAAAGGTGATATCTCGCACCTGGAGAATGTTTATGATTAGATCATTGGATGCAGACATCAAAAACAGCATAATTCGTGTATTTTTCTAAAATCAATATTTCGCTTTCGAGTGAAGGAAGACATTTGCTTTATACCCAAAAAAGTATCCTGAAACCTTTCACTTCTATGGCAATTGAGGTATAATTGTAGAGCTGGGTTAAGCCTCTATCAGGGCAACCACTGATCTGTACAACAACAATTTGATATCTGTCTTTGCCCCGGGTCTCCTGGACAGTACCTATCCAACGAGCCGCCACACATGTGTGTCCATCGTCTGCAGCGGCAGTAAATCACGTATAAAAAACACCCTTTTTCGACTTTTGCACCTTCACCACCAGCCAAGACGCAAACATGAAAATTAAACGACAGCGGTTTTGGACTATTGGGGCCAAGGGCTATCTGGGCATATGAACAAACCGCCGCGAAAAAAAGCTCCGACAGAGCCTGGTCCACTTTCAAAAAAATCCCTCGTAAGTATTTGATTTGAAATCTTTTACTTCATTTCTCTGAACATTCGTGTCAGTCGGAGTCTGAAGTCGTTATCGAAGGTTTGTACGCGCAAAGCAACATTAGCCACAGCGACAGCTATCGCTTTTATCGTCATAATCGGTAGTAGACAAATAGCAGTCTTTTAAAGGTTATATTTTGTAACTAGGAGTGGTATTTTAGTCATTCGTCGAATGAGCAAGACTGCAAGACCTCATCATTTGTCAGTTAAGAGACGTAATTTTGACGTCATGTCAAATCTGTTAGAAGTACGTTAATGATATTAACGATTTACGGCGGAAAGAAAATTGTCCAGTAGTGAAAAGCAACGTTGGGAAAATGTTTCAACTCTTGTTTCAACGTCCCTAACGTTAATGTGTCACTGCATGGAATTTTGATGTTTTTCAATGTGTCTTTGAGCTTCCAAGTGTTTAAAATTGTGAAATGTCAGTGATTTCTCTATTGGTTTACATACGCTAGAGCATGTGACACGTACAGCCGTAGAGCTCGTACAATATTTCTTCGTCAAGTTTAGAAATGTCAAACATATCGAAAAACGAAAAATTTCTTAGATTGGTTGGTTTTAGAGTGCTAGTCACTGTAGAGTAGATTGAAGTTGTATAGTTAGTGATCCTTGGCTAGTTACAGCGATGATGCAAGTTAAACGGTAATTTTCTAGTGGGACGGTAGCGCGCTAATAGCAAACTACACTTTGGTACTTGATTATGCATGGACTGCATAGAAATTTTTTTTGATTTTCCAAAGAAAATGAGCAAATCTGCAATCTGTAGCAAATAGTTGCCACACTTTCAAAAGATTCGAATGAAATCTCAAAAAAATCGTAAAAAGGTTCGCTTCGATTTATAATGCATCACACAAAATGCTACCTATATTCTTTACCAATCTCACCCGAAACCCATATAAATATACAGCTGCCATAAGCGCTTCAATGACTTCTAGAGATGTTAATGTTGAATGGCATGAATGAATTTTTTCTACGATTTATTTAGGCGAAAAAAATTGAAATTATTTTCTAAAATCCGATTTCATTGACCCCGATAAAGAAAAATGAAAAATCCATTAGATTATAATGAATTTGAGGCTTAATTTCGGAGAGATTATCAAGCATTTTCACTTTACCGCACCATATACACAAATATTTGTAGCGACCATAACTGGTAACATGCAATACCCAAATCAAAATTACCAACTTCATTTCAAATTGTGATTTAATTGGATAAAGGCAAATTATATATATAGACCTCCGTCACCTCTATACCATATTATATAGATATAGCCCGAACCAGGCCAATATTCATTCAGACGAACAAACTCACTCTCGGATTGTGATAAAATGTTTCCAATTTGTTTTGCCATAAAGTATATTGTTGGTGATGCTGGGTATACACGACTGGTATATGTACAGCACATAATGTACACACAAGTTTAAATTCCTACTATCATTTTGCGAAACATAATAAATTATCCCTTCGCCAAGTTATTCCACCAATTCGTGCCATTATATTCCGGCACCAAAATGAATTGCATTTTCCATATTTGACGGTTAAATGGTAACACCACGGTGTAATACGACTAACTATACGTGTAATAGAACACCCACAGTAAAAATGATTCACAGGTTTTATGGATTTAAATTTTCCGACATAGAAAAAAAAATGTTTTTTTGGGAGAGGAAAAAAATGATTTATTTGGGAAATAAAGAATAAATTTTTTTCATTTGTTTTGCGACAGACATAGACAATTGTTGTGTACACTTTTTTCTGTGGACTTTATGAAAAATAAAACAAAAAAATGACGCGCCATGAATTTACGTTTAACTGGAACCACATTAATCCTCGACGAGTATTTAAACGGACTATACTTCACAAATGAGCTCCATTAATTTGCATAACGAGATTAGTGCATTTCTTGCAATTTATTTTTAACAGTCTGTCAGGTGTGGTTAACGATTTTGTACTCGCTTCATTCATTCTTTATCCATTGATAGTCCGTATCAATTGACACGATCGGATCGTATACTTTTGTGTGGGCTGTTGCTGATCGTACGCGTGTACAAATAGTCAATTGATACACTATTCGCACACGCGTGTGTAAATAGTAAATGAACACACTGTTTGCTCACCCGTGCGAATAGTCAATAAAGACACTATTCGACACAATGCAGTTTTTATGCAACATTTTTGCATAGATTTTCTTATTTCGTGTGCGAATAGTGTGTCAATTGACTATTCGCACATATATTTACTGCCAAATAAACTGCTATCGAGCCTCATTTTCAATAGCTCTCACATGTCTAGTTAGAACTGCTAATTACAGATTAAGTTGCATTGAACTATTGTTATCAGTACTCGGACAAATATACCACCAATCTGAAAATTATCTGCAGCTCAAAGAGGGAGTATTAACTACATCGTAAATTGACCGGAACAATTTTTGGGAAAGAATTTTCCCACATTTTCTTGAATTTTTTCATATTTTCCGAAATTATAAAAAAAAATGGAAACATTTATAAAAATCAATTCGGTAAAATGTGGGAAAATTGAAGAAGATGTGGGAAAATGCTTTTCCAAAAATTGTCAGTGAATAATATAGGTTTCAGACCGTCACGGAAAAAATGTGTTTTCTTTAAAACAGTCCCATCCCAACTTTGTAAGACAATTGTTTCAAGACAATGATTTCGTAAAATAAATCAAGAAAATTTCAAGTTTTGAATTTCCCAAAAAAATATTTGCAAAAATAAAAAGATCGTTTTGCGGTCGCGGCATCTGATTTTATCAAAAATGTTTATGTTCAATAGTTGTTGGTTTTATAAAAGAAAATGGTGCGAATAACGAAACTATGTATATTCAGGGTACACACGTGTTAAAACGAAATGGAAATTGAGCACATTCAGCGGAACTGTCACCTTGATATATCAGTTTGATAACCGAAATGTGCAACATCGCGGAAATAATATGTGTCGCGACTTTCGAGACATTGAGAGCATGTTAACGCAAAAGAAATTAAGAAATTGAATTTAGTTGTTACTGGGACTTCGGAGATTAAAGTTACGTTTTTGAAATTAGAAGAAAATTGACTTTTGCGATCGTCGGAGTCGGTTTAATAAATCGTTGCCAAAAGTTCATTAATTCATTGTTGTTTTGTGAAAAGTGAAAGGAAACGTTTTAGAGAAAACGTCAGTGAAATTTAGACATGAATTTTACTTCATCTGTTTTTCAGCACAAATCGGATCTTACGTCTTTATACCGTTTTACAACTACCACACGTTTTCGTGTAACTATTTCACCCGAATGACCACTTTTGTTTCTATTAGTGAACCAGAAGGTAAAACATCTGAAGCAAATTCATGTCTAGACTTCACTGACGTCCTCGGAAGATTTGAATGGAAAAATCTTTAATTTTGAGTAGATAAGTGGTAAGTCCGTTCTTACTCTCGACTGAGAGTATATGTATAAAGGCAGGAAGTACGAAACCACCCTTTCACCCTTGTGAAATAAATGCCAAAATCATAGTGAAAAAACTAGTCCTGAAAATCGTCAGTAACATTATTCAAACGAAGTAATATTGAACAAATGAAAAATCGATCAGCAGTAAGGTTACATTAAGGTGAAGAAGGTCAAGTTCAGCAAATTTTGTACACAAAATTGGTAATGCAAACACAACTCAAAAGGAAATAAAACGAACACAAACTCTACAATGGACAATTAAGTACATCGGAGTGAAAAAAGCAAGTCGATTTCGTGTGGTGTTTGTGTACAAACAAGAAGAGATTTCTGTGTCGCTGCGAGTGTTTTATTATATACAGAAGTATATATATGGGAGTGACGACGGCACGTTTTTCTCGTTTTGAATAGACAAATAGCGAATTAAAAAAGAAAAAAAGGAAACTTCGAATAACAAGGAAGTTTGAATGGGCGAAGCAATGGACAAAAAGGCAAATCATGCTTGTTATGATTGTTCTTTATCAAAAAAAATGTGTACGAAAAGAACAAATAGATTAAAGGGGTACGTGCTTTTTGGTTCTACAAACGGTCTATACGAATCGAGACTTACGGTGGGCTTTTACGATTTCCTTTTAAATTTTTTTTTTGGTATTGTTGTTGACATAGGGTCTCATGGTGATTTGCTGGTGATCATAGTGAACAGCTGCCAAAGAGAGTACTGTTTCGTATGAAATTGTTTTTTTTACAGTTGTTTGACAGACTTTCGCGTCTGGCCAGCTCCATTGACTGTAAGTCGTGGGTCTTACAGCAGAAAATGTACCGTACGTAATACGATCACCATGACTGTGATTGAAAATGTGATCAGAAACGTTAAGTGTTTATATGGTTTATGTGTTTATATGTTATTCTACCTTTGTACCACTACAACTCAACCGATTTTCGAAAAAACAAAAATTATTTGATGATGAAATCCTCAAGTCAAGTTTCGAAATGGGCGGGTTAAGCGTAACGTTCTGGGAGTAAAGAATTTCTGCTCTTTGTTAACACGATAACTGGAGTAATTCTCAACCGATAAAAAAAATTGATGAGGAATGGTTTCCAAGATAGATTATAAAACAAAAACGAGTGTGAAGTTTACTAGTTTAATTTTCAATAAAGACATACGCCAATTTTAAACAGTAAAAATTTATAGACAGTAGTACTTCATAGACCTGTATCAGACAATGAACTTGTGAAGTACATGAGACACAATTCGATTTCCAAGAAGGTCTGTTTTGCTTTAAATATAATATCGACTTCGTTTTCTAACTATGTTAAATATCATTTGATTCAAATCAGTCAATAAATCATTACAATTACAAAAAACTATTTAGAAGTCCAGACAGTCAAGGGATATGACCCACCCAACAGATGGGACCTAGTTTATTCGTGAAATTATTTCAAAACATTGGCTCATGAATATTAAATGAAGCTGACGATAACCTGAAATTTTATTAAAACATAGCTAACGCCGACCCGTACGAAACACCTATTCGTATCAAAAGCCTTTAATGTGAAACTCTTCATTTCTCTTACTTCATTTTCTTCTCTGCTGAAAAACTATTCTCCCTATAAAATCACTTACATTATCCACTCTTTGCCTTGTTATCATATACAACTAAATTGCCGGAGGCAATATAGACAGCCCCGTACGAAGTCAAATTTCAAAAATTCCTATTTAAACAGCTATATACCGCTATATTTACCTATATTTCACTGTAAATAAACATTTCACAGAAAAATATGATATTATATAGCTCTATATGCCTGTATATAGCTTAATATAGCTGTATATAGGTATATATAGATGTCCATATATGGAATCCCTGAAACCCCTCACACTTAACACATTATTTCCATGTTAACAGAAACTCTAAGCATCATTTTTCCCACTTTATATCACTTTTAATAAAATCCAATATGGCCGCCGGCAGCCATTTTGTTAGGAAACCGAAAATAGTACCGACGCTTTACATTCGTTAATACCTTTCAAACAAAAAAAAAAATATGAAATTCGGTCAAAATTTACTCGAGATATTGACAAAATACTCCACGTTCACTGTACGGCCGAGTAGACAGATAAGAGTTCACTCCAAGAGACCTAGCTCACGCTCCGGAGAACATAATTTCATAAAATTTTTTTCCCCTGATTGGTACGGTCAATACCTATCTAATAAAGCTAAAACAGACGAAATATGTTCAAATGTGGCCGACCTACAAGCAAAAACTGCTTGCCGCCCTGTGCCTGTTCCACACCAAGGGGTCTAACTCACGAGTCGGTCATCCGATTTCCATAAACTTTTTTTTTGTCGATCGGTATTGTAAATACCTTTTATTTGACGTATCACTTACAAGTTTAACGTTTAAATGTCCGGAGATATCTTCGAAAAACCGTAAAGCACTTATTGGGCCACAGCTCGGGAGGGGTCGATCCAAAATCACTCATCTTCGAACTTAGCCTGTCTTTTGACATTACCAAACGGAAAAAAAAGAATTTTCAAAATCGGATGCGTTTTACTCAAGTTATCGTGCAGACAGACAGACGGACAGACGGACAGACGGACGGACATTTTTTTTTTTCGCGGATTTGGCATCTCTAGACAACCACAATAGGTTTCCCCTTACTCAGGGAGTCCAATTCGACGTGTTACAAACGTATGCGTAAACCTATAAGACCCCAGTACTTCGTACGGGTCTAAAAATACTATCGTCCAATATCATCGACGGTGATTAGTAAAATAATAAAAAAAATCCCTCGCTTTCAATAATTGCACATTAAGTGTTCGTTCGTGAATATTCATTACAAATTGCTGGTCGTTCATTTATCATATCTTCTCTTGCCTTTCTTTATCTGTACTAAACGAAATGCTTTCCATCAAACTGTATTATACCCTTTATGCCGACTATTCAACATCGATCCGGATATTCAATTGCAGGAAATAATTTTCCGTATTGGCTCGAGTTTACTTCAATAAATTGAAGTTATGGGAATAACATCCCCGAAGTGTATTACTCAAACTTTCAAAGATCGAACTATTTTTCGAATGCAAACAGAAAATTTATCATCATTTTCATTATTTATATTTCATATATAGGTATATATAGCCGCACGCTGTGTGCAATCTCTCTTTTACATTATCCGAAGAGGGAACGAAAAAAAAGAAAGGAAATCCAAGAGCAATTCCTTTCCTTCATCAGAAAAACATTACGACCGACCGACGTTGCTGCATGAATTCCAAATTACTTTACTTTACAGATGTGAATGCGAAAAATAAACTATTTGATTCTTGATATGGAATCTGCTTTATTTACCAAGAACTTTCCGAATTTCATCTTTTTCATTTTTGCTATGAACAAAGTAAGTAGAAAAATCCATCTTCAATATGAAGAAAAGAACGAATCATAGAGAGTACCCGCATTTATGTTGGATGTAATTTGATTTTTTTTTTTTGATTTTTTATACCTTCATTCGAAGACAAAATCCTTCGAGTGATTTCCTATTGTGCTTCGTCTCATAAATTACAATTTCATTTCTACTATACGTAACTGCCATAACCTCGAACTATATATATATATATATGAGCAACGTACTGAAGCAGCGATTGAGCAACAAATATTGAACTTATTTCGCAATCAGATCAATGCCGAATTTCCACATCGACTGTTGACAAAGAAATTAATTCTTGGCAACAATATATAAAGCGACCGACATTTCTACTCGAAGTTAAGTTATTGGAAACTATGTGTAACAAAGGTTTGATGATTACTGGTAACTGTGATATAACATATTCAGTTTGGCCAGGAAAAATCGGGTCAAAGTTATTAGCGTTTTGGTTACGTTTTTGGGGGAAAACCCAGGTACACTCTTAATATTCCAGTAAGAAATTTCTCTAATAAATTGTCGACAGTGAATCAGGCTTTCGACCAGGGTTTATTTTTTTGAATTTTAATTCTGAAACGTTACAAAAAAAATCCGAATTTTTTGATTTTCGAATTATTTGAAATTTTCAGAACATTTTAACGGACATATTATAGTTTCAAATTTTACACTAAACAGTTTTTTTTTTACCGGAATAACCGGTTCACGATACCCAGAAAAAGAGTTGTAAAACTTTGATTCATCCACCACCACATCCCATAGTCACATTTTCGTTATGTGACCCAGCGCGCGTAATCACATAAGAGCCCGGACTACAGGGAAAACAGGCTTGAAGCTTTTACAAAAACCGTTTCGGTTTATTAGATACAAAAATGTCGTTACAAGAAACTGTCCGCTGTGACAAATTTTTTTGCCAAGAAGTCAAAATCTGTGACAAAGTAATTGCGCCAATTATCACACTTCTACATGGCCTCAATTCAGGCTCAATTTTATTTGAAGTTGATTACTTAGTTCGATTGAAAATGCATTTTGTTAAATAAGAGCTCATCGCTTAATTTTGTCATCATTGTCGATAACTGATGCCAACAACCGTCACATATAATACCTAAACAACTTTTAAAGAAAAAATTGGTTTGTTGGTGATAACTTATCCCACTCGGAGAAATCTGTAGAGTGTAGATTACATAAATTTACACAATCTACAAAGGTTCCTCCAAGTGCGATAAGTTGTCACCCATAAATTAATTTTACCGTTAAAAGAACCATATTTTATGGCTTTATAATTTTCAAAAAAAAAAAAAAAAGATTTTGGTTGAGAGAAATCATCGAAAAACGTAGGCTACAAATTTGCAAAGGGTCCAGTTTCAAAGAAACTCACCCATGATGCTTTCCATTGTATTCGTGCACCGTCTCTTTAGGTCCCCAAGGCATATTTAAACACTAAAACACTTTTAGTCGATGCAAAAACAAAAAGTTTTTTTTTGTTTTGTCGCGACAAAAACACAGAAAATATTTCGACACAACTGTGACATTTCGCTATTATAAGGACTAGAATGAATGTTTGCTGTGTTCACGTCGGCGGTAAAATATTTTCATTCAAAAAAGTGTCCGACACTTCAACGATGGTAGACATTTATTAAAATTGTAACCTCTCCCACTTCTTGAGTAAGCTAACAAGACTTCGCTGAGTCTAATTATGCCACCTCTTCGAACAAAAATATCGGCTGAGGTCGAATAATTCTCCGCTGAGCTTTAACAAACCTTCGCTGAGCTCTAATAATTCTCCGCTCAGCTTTGACAAAACTCTAATGAGTTCTAATAATTCCCCGCTAGGCTTCAGTAAGAGTCCGTCAGACCTAAGCACGTTGTAGTAAGGCAATGAAGCTAAGCGAACACTCAATAAGCATCAGCGGATACCTAATAATTGTTGCTATGATTTAATAAGACTCCACTTAGCTTTGGCAGATCTCCGCTGAGTGTCCGATTCGCTCCATTAAGCCTTCCTGCAACTTGCTTAGGCCCAACGGACACTTTTTGAAGCCTAGCGGAGAATTATTAGAGCTCAGCGGAGGTTTGTTAAAGCTCAGCGAAGAATTATTAGAACTCAGCCGATATTTTTATTCAAAGAGGTGGCATAATTAGACTTCGCGAAGTCTTCTTAGCTTACTAAAGAGGAACGAACATTTATTTACGCTCAGCGCAGTCTTACGAGAGGCTAAATTTTTAATAAATGCTCTCCCATCGTTGAGAGAATGTCCGCTGAGCTCTCGTAAAGCTTTAAAAAATGGCCGATGAACATTATTAAATGTATACGCTACCCTTTGTCAACCGTTTGATGATTGTTTTTAAATGTCCGACACTTTTTTGAATGAAAATATTTTACCGCCGAAAAGAACACATCATACATTGATTCTAGTACTTATAGTAGCGGAGTGTCACAGTTGTGTCGAAATATTTTCTGTGTTTTTGTCGAGACAAAACAAAAAAAAACTTTTTGTTTTTGCATCGAGTAAAAAGTGTTTTAGTGTTCAAATATGCCTTGGCGACCTAAAGAGACTATGCCCGAATACAATGGAAAGCATAAGAGGTGAGTTTCTTTGAATTTTTTCGGTGAATTTTTGTGATAAAATTTTACATACATTTTCGGGAAACTGTCCTGTCATTTCCCAATGACGGGCCTTAAGAGGCATCGATGCTTCATCGATATAGCCTACATTGTGCGTTTCGTTTTTTGATATATTTTCATCAGAATCCTATTTGAAAAATGTAGAACCGCAAAAACTTTCACAAATGTGTCAGCTTTTAACGAGGCTTTTAATAAAAAATGAATTTGTTTGTAACAGTTCGACCAGCTCTGAAAGTTATCATAAACACACTACCTCAAACAAATCTATCTTTTATTGAAACCTAAAGCATTCATGGTGGTTTTTCGTCGTCTCACCATTTTTAGAAAAGGAGTTTTATGAAAAGATGTTTAAAAATCGTTCCAATGTAGATTCTTCAGCTTAGTATAATAGAGTCAGTTTTCGATTTATTTGTTCGTCAAACGAGTCGCCACTGGTCAGCAGTAAATTTTTATTTTTAATTTTTAGAAGCATTGATGCATTGATACATGAAAACTTGCGCTTCCACCTATGTAATAAACACACACTAGGCGAGCCAACCTTAATCTGTCGACGTAGGAAATTATTTAAACGATCACTTCGTCTGTTACAAGTTTTATACAAACTCGTAATAAAATCTCTCTTGGTACCTTGGTGGAGATCTTCTGATCCAACTTCTTTCCGTGTACTTGTGACGCTCGTAACGATAAGAAATATTCGGAAATATTTTTATCGACTATAAATATCAGAGGGTGAAAATTAGGAGAACACGGGCCAAATACAAAAAAATTAGGACGAATGGAAGGTGCATGTATACTTCTCACGTTCTCATAGCAACGAGTGAAATTTATCGATATCACGTTAGGAACGGACAATTTTTTTTTACTTCGCATTCCTTTTCTAACTTCAAAGGACACAACGTGTCATTTAAAATCAATGTAACTTTCATTTGTTAGAAACGAAAAGTAAATTTAAAAGAAAAAAAAAGTTACTTGACAAGGAAAGTAATACTTGTTTTTACATAATTTATTAGAAGCAATAACATAACACCTTTTTTCATCACAACAAAAATCTTTGAATATTTTCATCGAGGGGTGTACTACGCTAAAATTTGTCAGTACATCCAAGACGACTTCAATCGGCTCCCATCAAATATCCGGAAGAACTTCGCACAGCAGTCCCCACAAGAAACCGTCCTTGCTTTATGTATGTAAAACAGAAAATAATGTCACTCGATTCGCTCGATTCGCCCCTGATTTTCTCAAGTTATCATTTGCTTTTGGAATCGTTAACATCTCGACACTGTATGACAAACAACAAGATTAATGTCCTAAGAGTAGCATTAAGTAATACATATATAGATATCAGGAGTAGAAGGAGGCTGTGTATACAAAAAAAATATCTAATCCATTTAGTAAGCATATAATTTGTCGACTGCATATGGAAATTTATTCATGCTTTTCCGTTGTCTTTTTTTGTGTTCTTCTTGTTTCCTAATGCATATCGGGGGTGGAGGGTTTTTCATTATTAACAGCAGAATTAAGTAACGTACGATGTGAGTGAATGGAATTGTCATAATACGAATTGCATTTGTCAAATCTACGGAAGAATAAAACTTCACATGCGCGTCTTTAGAACTGTAAGATTTTTTGTGTAACCAAGGATAATGCTCATTTTATCACTTCCACTGAAACTTCGGATGGATTTGCTGTGAAATTTTCATTTGTTTACCGATTTACTTGTGCGCCTCGACAATACCCCCGATGTGCAATTTCGTCCCGAGGTAAACATAACACAACAAAGTCTATTGATTTATCGTAGGGATGTAAATAACTATTCGCTTTTAGCTTTTGAGCGCCATCGGGCAATTGGAAAAATAGGCGCCAATTTAGTAAAGCTAATTTTTTTAAGGACCTCGGGCGCCATTTTCTTCTGCTCCACTTCGGGCGCCACGGGCATTTGCCCATTTAGCCCATATGGAAAAGGCGGCACTGCTCGCCTACGTTCTGAAAAATTATATTTTAGGAAAAAAATGTGTAAATATTCATTCTTGAGGCACTCGCTTCGTCCTGGATGCGAAAAACAACATCGAAATAGATAAATATTTTTCTCGTATTTTTCCGAAATTTTCAGGAAAATATTTTTTTGGAAAATTAGGGAAGGTAAGGTATGGGAACATTTAGGAAAGTGTGGTCAAATTCAAGAAAATACGGAAAAATGTGCTCCCAAAAAGAGTCTCTGGTAAACCGCAAGTAATTTAAATTTATGCAACACGTTGTGAAAAGAGGTTGTTTTCGTCACTTGATTTGGTGTTATCAAAAGAGCGAAGCGATTTTGTGATTTTTCCATTTATTTCATGACTTATCTTACAATTTCAATTTATTCCGGATTTTATAAATCTATTAATCCATCTCGCTAGCCCCAGTTACTTTTCGTCACTAGTGATAAAAAGTAGTTTCGACGTTAAAAGTCAAAGTCACTTAAACCGGCACACTTGAATGGCTTGTGTATGTCTCATGTCTATGTCTAAACAAAACAATACAAAGC
This sequence comes from Bradysia coprophila, assembly GCF_014529535.1. Classification (NCBI taxonomy): domain Eukaryota; kingdom Metazoa; phylum Arthropoda; class Insecta; order Diptera; family Sciaridae; genus Bradysia; species Bradysia coprophila. The sequence goes on along the minus strand of NW_023503493.1, from coordinate 8,222,515 downwards.
CTATTTCTTGCACCATTAGCCTCCAATTATTTCCTATGTTCAGTTCATGCTAGGAACAGTGCTTTGGTGGTGTCTATTTGATGCTGTGATACAATAGCGTCATATTTTTTATACTTTCAACAAGGAATGAAGAATTTCTCTGGTCTCTAAACAACACAAAACTCAAGAGTAGCATTCAATAGACAAGAAACCAGCATTACATCACATTATATAGCTCAGAAATTCGGCGGGTCCGATAGTGCGCACCTGTTATGCGAGTTAATAATAGTTTTTCTTAGTCGATAACGATAACACTTAATCTGACAATAACGACTGATCTCTTAAAAATACGGTTTAAGTATTGAAGATTTCTCAGTTTCACGATAATTTGACTGGTTTTGTCAAGGGGTTTGTTGACTTCTCGCAATGATGAGTGAATTCAAGAAACAAGTGGAAGGCTTTGCTACGAAAGCAATTCATGTGGAACAAGAAACGGATTCATGGTCAGGCAAACAGGTCGTTCAGCCTATAGTTACCACTACCATAATTCGGCAGGAAGAACCAGATAGTTTTCTTGTAAGTGAATAGTCCGGAAATACTCTATTTGAGTACTACATTCTACATACTTCCGTACAGCCACACCATTACGGTCGAACGAGTAATACTACACGAAGTTTGTTGGAAAAATGTTTGGCCTCGTTGGATAACGGAAATTATTGTCTTGCATTTTCTTCCGGTCAAGCCGCAGCCGCATCCGTAACATCGATTTTGGCGTCTGGCGATCATGTCCTGTGTGCCGAAGGCATCTATTCTGGGGCACCGGATATTTTGAAAAGTTTGGAGGATAAAGGAATTCGGTTTGAGTCGGTTGATTTTACAGACCTGAACAATGTGAGGCAGGGAATTAAAACCAACACAAGGGTGAGTCGCTTTGCAGATGCAATAGCCTATCAATTCGGAGCTGAACAAAAATTTGAAGTTTTTTCCGTCAGATGATTTGGATGGAGTCAATCACAAATCCATTGCTGAACGTGTTAGACATTGAAGGTGTTTGCGAAATTGCGCACTCTCATCCGAATGTATGAATGATTTCAATATGCACCTTCCATTATTGATCGTATACCGTTTCAGGTAGTTGTTGTTGTAGACAACACATTTCTAACTTCCTACTATCAACGTCCGTTAGAACTTGGTGCTGACATTGTCCTATACTCTTTATCGAAATACTTAAGTGGACATTCCGACCTAATTATGGGAGCCATTGTACTAAATGATCCAGAAATCTACGCTCGCTTGAAATACGTTCAGCAAAGTATTCATTTCCAATTCGGAAACAATCATGAATTTAATAACTTATCCACTATAGCTCATGGTGCAATATCGTCACCATTCGATTGCTACCAAGCACAAAGGTCGTTGAAGACCTTAGCTGTACGAATGAAACAGCATGGAAAATCGGCATACAAAATTGCTCAGTTTCTGTCAACTCATCCTGCAATCGAAAAAGTTCTTCATCCCGCGTTACCGTCTCATCCACAGCATCATTTAGCTCTGAAACAGTCGTATGGTCATAGTGGGATAATATCATTTTATGTGAAAGGAGGCTACAAGAACACCAGAAAGTTCTTACTAGCATTGAGAATCATAATGTTATGCGGAAGCCTTGGTGGTGTGGAAAGCGTTGCCTCAATTCCGTAAGATCACTATACAAATTCGTGTATTTTAAACAATTTGTTGATTCATTCCTTTCCATGTCAATCAGAGCTTTTTGGTGGGCAGACGGAAAGAATTTAGATCAACTGGCAACATTGGGAATTACCAGTAACTTCGTTCGATTATCGGTTGGTTTGGAAGATTGCAATGATTTAATTAGAGATTTGGAACGTGCGCTGAATTTATCGCAGACCACAGACTAACGATACTAAGAGATGGTGTCTCTTGTGTCGAATATATCTATTCTCGTTGCATGTGTGCGGTGAAACAGCGCACAAGTAACGAGTACAGCGTCTTATTACAAAAGGTGATAAGATATGGCCTTTTTCATTAAATAAAACATTTTTGACAGGCAAAAATTGCTGGAAGTGTTTCAACTCAATTTTTAATTACCTTCAGTTAAAGCACATCTGAACTGAACATCTTTCGATCTATGAAGTGAATTGCCAAGATGGATGTGATATCAAATATTTGGGAATGTCGTAGTGAAGTCCAACAGTTAGATTCGTGGAACATAATTACTTTATCCACAAATAAATGACTATCCTGACGGTATCGCCGTGCTGATGAATATGAATACGAACAATCATTCGACAGAAATATCCAAGGTAAAACTTGTCGAAGAACTGTTCAGTAGAGACGAACGGAAATTCGAATGTGTCGAAAAAGTGAATATAATAATACAGTTTGCGTGAGTGATGGATTTGTTATCGTACACGCAGGAAGCAGATTACTCTCAGTGACGAAAAATAAAATTTTTGTTGACTATAATAGTCAACTAGTGCGTATTTTCATATTTACGTACTAGTGCGTAAATTGACGTTTGTAAATAATGTGGATCCCACTGCTGCGCATAAAATCTTGTTGCTAACACTATAGTAAATGAGTGTTTTGCCCAAACTATATGTTGTCAAACACTCCTTCGGCTCATATCGGCAATCTCACATCTATAGCGAAAAACAACCCCATTTACATGATAGCAAGACTTTTCAACTCTTATCCCGAGTTTTTTAATGGATTTTACGTATGCTACATGCGTCGAAAACCGTACTTTTCATGTTTCAAGCACTACTTTCGACGCCATCAGCATGGAAAATCCATTACATAACTCGGGATAAAAATGAAAAGTCTCGTTTTAGTGTGTTTATTGACATCGGCTACGCCACGGAACAATAAAATTCACACGAAAACTCTACTTTTCATCTTTTTATCCCTAGTCATGTAAAATACGATTACATGCTTTCGAAACCTAAACAAAATTTCTTATTTTCCCTAGGTGTGTAATAAGCCACTTTCGACCCTAGGAAAAACAAAAGCATGTAAAATACTATCACACACTGACAGATACATATTGTAGTGGATTGACAGGTCCATGCGACACAATTCATAAAAAACACTTGAAACTTGAGACCTTGTCTCTTATCCTAAACCACACTCGAAAAAACGCGTCCACACAATATTTTTACGGTAATGAATGTATAATAAAAACAAAAGTTTACATTCGCGATACTGGATTTTCAAAATGCTAAACTGACACCAGCCAAAAATGTCAACGCCCACTTGTCTCGGTGTCACTTGTCATTCTACGTAAAATCGTACGAAACATGCATCATATCACAAACTGATGTATCCCAACATCACTGATGTTTAACATCAGTGATGTTGGGGATACAGATTGCTAACTCGTTAGTAAATAGGGGTTTTGCGTACACAATGTGAAGTTTTTTCCTGCAAAATATATCGTTCGAGAAAACTGACATTTACCAACGAAAAATCATGGCCAAATATGTCGTATTTCAGTTGTCCGGTGCACAAAAAAATAGTACATTACTATGCAAGGGAAGTAAAGTGATATCTCGTATCCAGATGAGAAAAAGTATCCGAGGGCGGCAGCCCGAGGTACTTTTACTCATCGTGATACGAGATATCACTTTAATTTCCGTGTGTAGTACGACGTTTTACTATGCGAGTGATGTAAAGGTTATTGCCTATACATGTAATAGCCTTATTACATGCACCAGCATAGTAAAATTAATAATTAGTTAGCAAAATTACTATTAAAGTTCTTGTAGCGTAAAAACTATTTCATTTAAATTACAAAAAGATTGAAATGCAAGCGAAAATTATGTGCGTGCATAAGGTATGTTGTTGAACATTTAATGAATAATCCAGTTTGAAATTCAATTTACTAAAAAATAAACTGAAAAAGAAAAGCAAAATAATTGCGAACGTCTTTTCCGACGAACCGAAACTTAAGAATTCAAACATTTCTGGAAAAAAAACAAAGAATTATTTTTGCATCTGGTCTATTTGAGTCTTTATTTATTGTTCTTACATTTAATTTTCCACTTTCATTTTACTGTTTGTATACAATACAACAATTTCGCATTATGTTTGGAGCACTACAATCAGATAAACATAAACAAATGGAAAGCTTAAGCCACTTTTAATTTTGTGCTGTTAATGCTGAAACTGCGATGCATTTTTGTTTAAATCATTTCCAGCGAAAGAGAAGCTTTCACAGAAATTAAAAAAATTAAGTAAATTCCATGCAAATTGTAAGCATGTAAGTGTACAAAATGAAATATGTTAAGATATTAGTACGACGACGCAACGTTGGGAAATACATTCTCTTCACATCAAAATGACACATAGTACAGCATTTCGGCCCCGAGTGACATTCAACACATCTAGTAGCTAAAATAGCATTTATCTGCTGTAATGTCATAATATTCACAATTTGGTGACACTTTTAGAACCAAAATGAGCTAGATTTGAAGACGTCATTCTCAGAACGTCAATTATTTATGAACTGAAAATTTCGATGATGTCTCATTTCCGCACGGCTAACTTCGATAATTTCTCACTTATTCACGGCGAACTTCGATAATTTTACATTTATTCACTGGAAATTGGCAGATTCTTGACAGTGTGCTAGATCTGAGATTTTTTTGTGGGGAATATGAATATTATGATGGTGTCATGGCGTGTTGATGTTTCAGTTCGATTTTTTAAATTAGTTTTTAATTGTGATTATGACATTACAGTAGATAAAACCTTGTTCCTAACACGGTAGTAAATGGAGGCTTTGCGCAAAACACTCCCATTTACTACCTTATTATGAAAATAGCTATTATCGCTCGGTTGTATGAATTACTATTTCTCGCCACCGCTGAAACAATTGCAAATGCAATAACGAACACCAACTAATGGTGTCATCGTAAGGCTTCGCAAAAGTGGTTGCTTTCGTAATAATTTATTTCACCGGAAACGCATTTAAATGAAAGCATTTCTGCCAAACCGGAAAAGATTACTGTCGACATTTTCTTATTATTGAGCACCTTTTTTGGATCTGTGGCTTCGACGAATATTTTAGGTCAACCGCTAAATGCACTGATAAAAAACACAAAAAGCACGTTCCCGCAAAAAATCCAGATTAAATCACATCGAAATTACCGAAATTATTACATTGTTCACAATCGACCACAGCACTGCTTCTAGCATGAAAATATTGGGAGGCTGATGAAAGCACAGTAGGCTAAGCACTGTGTTTTTTTTGTACATATAGATGACTTTTTTCGTTGTTTGGGTTAAAACATCCAATACAATCCTTAGCTGTAGCTTTTATTACTTAAGCCTCCAAATTCAGTGTTCTTGCTAGGAGCAGTGCTATGCAACTGACACTAACTTTTTTTAGGCGATTTGACTTTTGAAAAACTATATTCATGTTTCGATTAACGACTTTAACGATGATTTTCTTCGTTAAGCCACGTTTAACTAAGTTCAGAGTGGATGTGATTTGGGTGTGAAATTGAGTCGGAAGGGCTATTTCCATAGATTTTCTTTTTGTAAAATCTTTTAATTAAGACAATATTTTGTGAATGCCCGATGTACGAGTTTCTTATTTTTCGTGTTTCTATTGATGTTTGACAGAAGGTTGTGCAAAAAACGATAAATCCCTTCCAACTTTCTAAAACTCGATCTTCAAAATTAGTTGTTTCAAGCGGAGGTAAAACAACACTTCTTCAGCCGATTTTGATTTTTTCTTGTCGTCAAACAATCTTTCACTGACAACAGACATATAATCTGTTACTTCTTTTGATTAAAGTATTTTTGGCAGATTGAAACCAAATCTATTACTTCATTAATTTTAACATACATTTTACTATATTAAGATCACAATAGCCAGATCTCATCTCTTATTTCTGTTGTAGCTATCGAATGGTTCCTGGACTCAGGAGATTTGTATATCAAAACTAATTGTAGAACAATTGAAGTAGTAGATGAAAGTGAAGATCCATCTTTTGGAAGAAGTTAGTGATACACTGATGTTAAGTGGATTAGTTTAGATTTAATAGATGGGTTTCAAATTATGTTTCGATAGGCGTGAAAATGTATATTGAAAGACCTTTGGATTCCAATTCGATTGACACTTCTATTTTCGACTGATTGACAACCAATTTTTACTCGAAGCAGAATTAATGTAGACAATATTGCTAACAATCAGCTGATGTCCAGAAAAATCATCGCTGAACAAACCTGCGAAATACCTTTGCCAGGGTTTGAAATTTTATTTTGCTAAAAGATAGAACTTGGCAAACATCTCTTAGCTGATTTTGGACAACCTAAACCAATTTTAGCAAATTAATTTTCCAAAAATAGGCCCTGATCTTTGCCATACAACAAGTAAAACCCGTACAACCATAGTCAACGTACGTCTAATGAGAAAATTTTCACTTTTTCTTACCGCTCTGATATGGTATTCACTCCTTGTGTTCGCCAACAAATCGTTTGCTGCGATTGCGATTGCATCATGGACGGTCTGCGTTGACACAGAACGTTTCCACTTTCCATTGCCGATGCACTCTGGGAACTTGTGCTCGTGCAGCTGATTTGATGATCTTGTTGCTGGGACTGTTGCTGCAGCTGTTGCGGTTGTTGCGGTTTAACAGCGTATCTGAAAACGGAAGTTTTTTTGTCGCTCGTTCTTAAAATTGATTTTTACATTTTGAATTTAGTTTCTTCGACAAACAATTTCGAATGTCACTCTTTTAATAGTGTACCAGACGGTAATAGCAGAACTTTTTTTTTTGTATACGACATGGTAAACAAGAATAAAAGTTTTCAAAGTTTCGAGAATCAATTTAAGAATTTTTAATGGAATTTCAGCTGTAAGCAACATGAAGTGGCATGAGGAAGAAGAAGTAGAGAAAAAGTATTTTTACCTGCGAAATATTTCTCCTTCCGGATGTTGAATAGCAAATTTAGCTTTTTTACTTAGCAGTCGAACAGTCAGAGAATACGTTGCCACCATCACCAGCATCGGCACATAAAAAGCAACCAGCGAACCAAACACAAAAAATGCTCGATTGTTAATCACGCATTTATCGGGCTTCGGCATAATATTCAGTACGTCAAGTATACCTAATGAAATGGCAGCAGTCATCGGATAGAAAATCCAATTTTAAATTGAAATATTCCACACACCAAAGTTTCAAGAAGAAAAACAAAATTTCATCAAAAAGTAATGTTCGTTCCATACCTAGTACAGTAATTGAACTGGATACAATCATCGCCATCACCCATACGATTCCGATTTTCATTCCAGCTATACGTTTAGTCGAATGGTTTCTCGAACCTAATGGATTCCGTATACCCATATATCGCCCCAGGCTTATAAAGCTCATATGTAAAATACTCGATGAGCATGCTAATACATCACAAGTTACGTATATGTTGCACCAAACTTTACCGAATGGCCAATAGCCTGCAAGGAAAAAAGAAGAGCGTTCCACGTGAACATTTGATTGATATGTGAAAGTCTTAATTTATAAATGAAATGAATGAGCTGGACATGTTACTCTTGCCCAACATATGTGCATTCAGACGGTTAAATGGAAGGAATTATTAAGCTTCGATAAGTCGTATCAACATATCCGTTATCTGTAAACGCCATCTATTGATTACATTTATCGCAAACAAAGTTCCTTCCACTTCGAGGTATTGTGGAAAGTCTAGGGTATTTTTGCTGTCATTATTACTATACCTAGTGAGGGAAATAGTTAAGACTTTTCACTAGTCATGGAAATTCTTTTCACTAGTTAGGGAAAGACTTTTCCCGAGTGACTTATACTGTATATGCTGAGAGTGTATTGGTGTGTCTTTTCCATCTCTAGGCACATTAAAGTACTTTTTTTCTGGGCATGCAGCAACACACTCTGAGCTATTATAGCAATATATCGTTCATGATACCCCAATACACATAAGATGTGTACATTTCGCTTAGGCTTCGCTCGCGCGTGAGTATTGGGGTATCATGAAACATACTATTCCCTAGTGAGAGAAATACTTTTCCCCTCCCTAGTAAAGTGAAGTACTCTGCACTCAAGGTCATAAATAGCCATTTCTTTGTTAAAATTAGGTTTCGTCTCATTATGATCCAGTATGATTTCCAGTATGTCCGACTTAAGACTTAAAAAATAAATGGAACGAGTCCTGGTTGGTTTAATTTATTCTCCCAGTCTTATCCTAGAATTCCAGCAGTTTTCGGAAATAATTTTCGTTTCCTCTTTTTTATCCCTTTTTCGAAAATTTATACTTCCACTCCCATTTCCATTTACAACATTTTTTTTCCTCTCTATTTTTATACTTTACAGAAATCCTTTATGTTACGTTAAAGGCTTTCCTTTATTCATCCGTTTTTTTTTCTGTATTTTTTTTTGTCTCTGCCGTGATTATCATTTGACAGAGCTTATGTATGAATATTCAAATGCTTTTCTTTTCATTTAAATGCCTTAATTTGTGACAAAATATTCATTTCATTTCAAAAAGAAATGTTGTGCATCGTGCTAGAATAGCCGTTTCTGTTACATTCACTCATTCACCAGGCAATCGGCGGGTGTGTCGCCTATTAACCCTTTCATTATTTTTATGTTATAAGTCCGAGAGAAAAATCACAATCTGGTTCATACAATTGTCGACTTCAAAATTCATTTAATTTTGCCTGGAAAAATTGGTTTCTCTGTTAATCGCATCACAGGACAACATTCATTTCATACATGGTTTACAAACTGGTTGCGAATTTTACTGCTACACCTTATATGACATGAGGGTATAAAGCACGTTAGGACAATAAATGACAGTACTTACTAACAGCATTTAATGAATAGTTAAATGCAGAATGGGATGTGTCACATTAGTGAATTATAAAAAGTTTGTTTGTTATGAAGTCAATGTTTAACATATTTTTCACAATGCAGGCGAGAAAATAGTCTTTGTGCACTGGACAACTGAAATACGACATATTTTGCCCCGTACGAAGTACAAAGGGGCTTATAGGATTACGATGCCGTGTGTAATTGATGGAATTCGAAGCAGACGGTAAGGGCAAAGTGTTTGCCTATGTTCATAGATGACGAATCTGCAATAAAAATTTTGTCTGTCCGTCTGTCACGTCGATATCTTGAGTAAATCAAATCCGATTTCAAAATTTTTTTTTTCCCTGAAAGATAGTCGAACTAGTGACCACCTAAGTGATTTAAGGTCTTTTGGTGATATTTATGGCAAAATAAACGATGGAAATGTAAATGACACGGCAAATGATAGGTATTGTCAATACCAATCCAGGAAAAAAAAGTTTTTTTAAATCGGGTGAGTGGACCGTGAGTTAGGGCCTTAGAAGTGAAATGCTACTAGGGCCCTATGTATATTTTACATAGAACTCGAGTAAATTTCATTCGTTTTTCGTAATTTTTGTTTGACTTGGAAGGTAATCGAATGCCGAATAGAATGTTGTTGAAAAAAAATTAAATTTGGGTCCTTGGCCTAAGGCCGCTACTAGGGCCTTATGTGTATTTCACATATAACTCGAGTAAATTTCATCCGTTTTTGGTAATTTTTGTTTCATTTGGAAGGTAATCAAAGGCCGAATAGAATGTTGTTGAAAAAAAATTAAATTTGGGTCCTTGGACTAAGGCCACTACTAGGGCCCTATGTGTATTTTACATATAACTCGAGCAAATTTCATCCGTTTTTCGTAATTTTTGTTTCATTTGGAAGGTAATCAAAGGCCGAATAGAATGTAGTTGAAAAAATTTTTTAATTTGGGTCCTCGGACTGAGGCCGATACTAGGGCCCAATGTGTATTTTACATATAACTCGAGCAAATTTCATCCGTTTTTCGTAATTTTTGTTTCATTTGGAAGGTAATCAAAGGCCGAATAGAATGTAGTTGAAAAAAATTTTAAATTTGGGTCCTCGGACTGAGGCCGATACTAGGGCCCTATATGTATTTTACAAATAACTCGAGCAAATTTCATCCGTTTTTCGTAATTTTTGTTTCATTTGGAAGGTAATCAAAGGCCGAATAGAATGTAGTTGAAAAAAATTTTAAATTTGGGTCCTCGGACTGAGACCGATACTAGGGCCCTATATGTATTTTACATATAACTCGAGCAAATTTCATCCGTTTTTCGTAATTTTTGTTTCATTTGGAAGGTAATCAAAGGCCGAATAGAATGTAGTTGAAAAAAATTTTAAATTTGGGTCCTCGGACTGAGGCCGATACTAGGGCCCTATGTGTATTTTACATATAACTCGAGCAAATTTCATCCGTTTTTCGTAATTTTTGTTTCATTTGGAAGGTAATCAAAGGCCGAATAGAATGTAGTTGAAAAAAATTTTAAATTTGGGTCCTCGGACTGAGGCCGATACTAGGGCCCTATGTGTATTTTACATATAACTCGAGCAAATTTCATCCGTTTTTCGTAATTTTTGTTTCATTTGGAAGGTAATCAAAGGCCGAATAGAATGTAGTTGAAAAAATTTTAAATTTGGGTCCTCGGACTGAGGCCGATACTAGGCCCTATGTGTATTTATACTCAATAAATTAAAATTTTAGGGCTATTTGAAATTTTTGTTTTATTTGAGAGGAACGTCGTACGGGGCTTCGTAATTGCGCTATGCGCAATTTGTAAGATGTACATATTACATAATAATTTTACTTTAACTACATTAACCGGCGCAATAGGCTTACGGTCAAAGTAGGGTGACAGACGCACTAGGGTCACGTACGCAATAGATATACGGGTTTGTACGGGGCTCAGTCGCAGCAAACGCTCCGACTGTTCTGATGGCTCGTTTGTTATGAACGATATATTGTGCGGGAAAAAATTCATTTTTTTACGATTTATTGTGCCGCACAATTATTGTGCGTGAAAGGAAGGTGAATGTGAAGTGTGTATATTTTCAAGTAAATTGATGTTTTTGTCTATTTCAGTTGTCCTGTGCACAAAACGTTGTTCGTACCTCGACAGGAAATTGAAATTTTCAGCACACGTTCTAATTTTCCTAACGAGCGAAGCGAGTACTGATGCTGAAAAAATCGTCATTTCCTAGCTTTGTACGAAAAATACTATTTTCTCCACTTTGCTGAAACTTCGAAAGCCATTGTTGTGAAAAAGGTTGGGTTTAACCTGGGGAAAAAGTTGGAAATTACATCTTCTTGGGTAAATTATGGCACTCGCTGCGCTCTGGCAAACAACCATATGTAATTTGTAATTTTATGAAGCTAAACACTGGCGAAATGTCAATAATTTAACAAAACAAAATTGGTGAAATTTAGCGAATTAGGTAAATAATTTACGGCTTAATATCCACTTACGAAAAAAATAGTCCGTTTTGTCTCCGTTTACTCTTCAAACAATGACAAAGAGGCGGGGATTAGCTAAACGGAGGCAAAACGGCGGAGACTCTCTAAATTTCACCAACGTTTGTTTAAGATAGGCTCCGAAAGTTGACTAATTTATTTTCGATCGAGGAATTTTTTAAAAATCGATTTCCTTGTCGATTTTTCAACGAGATGCATGATGGCAGTTTTTGTTCAAATGCATAAAAAGTGTAGGCAACAACGTGAGCTATCTTGACTTGTCTTTTTTTTATCCAAATTTGGCCATCATGGCACCACAATGAAAAATCGCTGTCAAAAATGTCTTGGCCGAAAATAGGGCATATGTGAAATGGTCAAAACATTTCGTCGTTTTCATTTTTGACTCGAAAAAGCTATGCACCATTCAAGTGAATTATATTTTAATATTTCTATTATTTCTATTATCGGGGCTTGCATCACTTTACCGAGCATTTGTTTGGATTATGGTTTGGAATTTAATTAATTAAAATTTATTAACAGCTATTCTTGTGGCAACGGTGTTCAACATTTTGGCGAGTTATTCTAGCAGAGGAAGTATTTGGCTAAATAAATTCAATTTTATTCATTTATCATTGCCGCCGAACCGCATTTAACAATTTAAACAGCAAATATAATGAGCTCCCCTTAGTTCCAATCATTTTATTCAAATTATTAATTATGCGTATACCTGCCGCGTAGGTGCCTCGTATGAATTTAGATGTGCACACTTCCGCCTTTTATACGGTAATTTAATTTTTGCATGGTCGGTTGTGGGTCGGGATGAGCCCGGAGATCTGGTACGTATCTATGCAAGAGTTTTTACTCCGGCAGATATACACACTTCATGATTCGCTTCATTTTAATTGTGAACGATAATGACTCCAGAGAAAGCTACTCCAATTAAAGGTAAATCGAAAAGCCTTTCGACTAGCCATATACATTCTCTCGAGAACTTTAGTGTTTTTTCTGCAATGAGATCTTTGACCTTTATTATCCTTTCCATTTGATATATAACTTCAGATAATCCTTTCCTTCGCGTAATATTTCGTTGACTTAAAAAGCTGTTTCTTGCCTTCTCAAGTACCTAGTAGCATACTTTTGTATACATTTTTTTAACTACAGTAGACGACACTGAAATTTAAGCATGAATTTTCTTCAGCTGTTTTTCAGTGGACCAGATCGAACAAACCAAACTGATCATACGTCTCTATACGATATACTTCTACCACGCGTATAAACCGTATAAAGACGTACAAGAAGTTTTGTTCGTATGGAAAAACAGCTGGAGCAAATTAATGCCTAAATATCACTGACGTCCACTGTGCAGGGGGAAAATTTGCAGACTGAGAATTTTTTTTAAATAAATTATAAATTTTTTTATAGTTTTCAGAGTAGGGTCGAAAAATTTTAAGGTGCGAAGAGCTCAATCCAGCCGCTTAGTAGCTACGGTCCTGGATATTTCCATTAATGTATGTATATAATAATCATTATGCGGCTTGCAACCGCTGTTTACATACTGAATGCACAATCCAATGGAACAGCCTCTCATTATTAAGTTCAATTTGTTATTTATTTGAGGCAATAATTGAACACAAAAATGCCGAAATGCCGAAATATGCCCGCTGCCATACAAATTACCGGTACGCAGAATAATTAGTGGCATATGTAGCGGATGTATCAACTGAATTCCGAAATTCGTAACAACAATGGAAAACATTTTCAATTTTTTTTGGTATGCCAGGCGTATCGACTGTATATTAAAATGCGAAAATATAATGTTTTGTCGCTTACCAAATTTAAATTGAATTGTTTACGCCAATATTCCATAGTCAAAATTCTATAAATTAATAGCGGAGCTAACAAATCATAAAACTTTTTTTTTACCTAACACGACACGATTCGTTCATCGCTCTGGTTACGTAAAAAGGCGCACCTTTCACCTGAATGGATCCCATGAAAGTGTATGTATAGTACAATAAATACCCAACATTCTGTGCTTTAAGAGAACTTAACTATTCGTGTAATATATGGGGTTAACATGAGGCTAATGTTTCGGGTACTAACTCCACTATGAAAATAAAAAGAAAATTTCCTTTTTTTTAAATGGAATGTCAAATATGTTTGGTTGAAGAAACGAGAAAATTCCGTTCCGTTAAAGCTATAAACAGAGACAAGACACGGCTTTATTCACTGTGCATACCCCAACAATATACATGTACCCGTACAATGTATATTGTACATAAAAACATTCATTGCGCTATTTTATAGATTTTGTAGTAGGTATACAGACTTACAGACAACACAATCACAATGTATAAAGGACATGGACAAAAGTGTGTTTATACTCATATAGCACCACACTGCTAGTCCAATGGTAATGTAAACATTGAGAACTTTTTCTGCAAATCGTTGGATTTTATCATTTCTATTGTTTTAAAGGAGTGGATTTTTTCTATGCATGGGAAAGGACATAAAAAAAGTGAACTTTCATTATTAAATTGACCTGAAAATGTAAGGATTTGAATCTCGATGAAATTAGTTTCCTGTGTGCGAGTCCCTTTGTACTGAATGGTTTTTGTTTATTATGTAAATACACACAGATGTCGATTTGGTAGATGTACGTTTGTAATGTATAGTTTTGCATTCGTTTTTACAATGAAAGCACGAAATCGATAAAGCAAGGAGTCGCATAACCTTCATATTATGGAGTAAAGATGGTTTGTTGAGAAGGCAAATATATCGATAAAATGTGCTCAACTTGATACATGCAAATTAAAGCCGATTCACTAACACTCTAGACCTGGAGCCCACGACACTTTGAGTCCCTCATAGGGCCACGGCTTGAAACCTATGCCATTTTGTTACATTCCAAAATACGAGTAACATTTATTATACGACTTTTATAGACCATTTATACGAGAGTAGACCTAGTGTGTATCTTGGCCATCTTACATCGCAGAAAATCCAAATTGGTGTCAAAATGAAGGTATTGGTGCCAAATGACGAATGGAATTTTAAAATTAAATTTTTATCGAAAGGCCTGTCGTGCCAGACAAATCAAATTTTCGAAATTCCAACTTGTCTCACACGACAGGCTTTTAAATAAAAATTTAATTTTAAAATTTCATTCGCCATTTGGCACCAATACCTTCATTTTGGCACCAATCTGGATTTTCTACGATGTGAGTTGGCCGAGATACACACTAGGTCTACCCTCGTTAGGGCCCAAATCCAAAAGTCGTAGAACAAATGTTTTTCGTATTGTGGAATGTAGCAAAATGGCATAGGTTTGAAGCCGTGGCATTATGAGAGACCCAAAGTGTCGTGGGCTCCAGTTCTATTCGTTCGTTGTGAATTTTCTTTGTTGTTTACTTTTAAGCACAAAACCCACAACACTCCGTTTACTCACCGTTTACGCTATAACTATGGAAAGAGAGAACAGTTTACATTGTAACTTAGAAAACGGCGATCAAGATGGAGTTACTGCGAATTGGCCTTTAAGATCAAGTTATGCTTTAAGTCAAGCACAAAATACACGAGGCATCGAAAACGTTTTTTCCATTAGTTTATGAAGAGAATTTTGATCGAAACACATTTTCGATGCCACTGCCTCGTGTGTTTTGAGCTTTAGGCTTGATTTCCACTTACCAAAAAAGTACTGCGTTTTCTCTTAGTTTACTATAATAATAGAAAAGAGTGGTGGTAAACGGAGGCAAAACGGAGTCGTTTTTTTGTAAGTTGAAACCATACTTTATTGTGTTAAATGTGAACCATTTCTGACTACTTGCAGTTCGCCTACAGGTCAGATTTGTCTGAACTTATACCGAATTTACCAATATTTCAACCTGAACATATGACCAATTTTAACATTCCCGGAATTGACCTAAGACCTGAGAATATATTAATCAGGTCAAAGGTTGCCTGGAAGATGTCAGGTTACTCACCCGTTCTGACAGTATTTAGGTTCTTTTTCTTTTTTTTTTCTTTTTTTTTTACATGCAAGCACAAACACCCCTTTGATGTTGATGGTTCACATCAACACGGTCTAGCCTAAATAATTGGGGGAAATGCTCGGTAATGGGTATTAATATTATTCTTGAAAAGTTGAGGATTACATACGGGGCAAAATTCAGAAGCGACAACATTCTGAAATTACCTGAATTGAATTCGACAGACAGGTCAAGTTAGTTTTCCGAGATTTCTTCGATGTATTCGTTGTTATCACATAGACGATAAACGTTATGGCCACAAATCGACACTTAAGCTCTTCCATCTCATTGTGTGTACTCAAATTTTTGGTTTGTTTTCTCTCTTACAGCTACAATCAACTATTCTCATAAGTCCTGAGCCTTTATTTTTTAGGAAAATCTTATACCTTTGCTTAGTACTTTACTATGAAAAATGCAAATATTCTCGCTTCATTTCAATTGAATAACGTTTTGGCCCGGCTCCAATTCGACATCGTTCTGCTACATAATGCAGGTGATTATTTTTTATGTGGAAAACTATCGACAAACAATATTATACTCCGAATACGAAGTGTTAACATTCAGATTTACATTCGGCCAATAGGGAAATGTTACATGCAAAGTTCGATGAAATTGTTATACGAATGGTACCCAGATGGATGTTTTGGTAGGATGGTTTTTCTTGCACAATAACTGTTTGTCACTATTAGAAAGAGATTGGTATGTTAACAACGGTACCAGACGAATGATATGCACCAAGTCTGCAGTAACTTTAAAATCACGTAGAAGCTAACGTTAGTAGATTCAGTGAGTAGGATATGGGAATGAATATATTGATTGAACCGATTGGGAGGTTTGTAAACAAAACAAATCTGATTAAATCGGTTCAATTTTGGGGTAGTTGAGTTGAAAGTTTTCTTATTGATTACCAGCAAAAGCAATTGTTGGGAGACACCGATATTCGTCCCATACTTATTTCGCTCTTCTAAATCATAGATGGCACTAGGTTTGTCGCACAGCCCATCACCGAGCAATGTACAACTAATCCGATAATGCTCTGATCAGCATATTGCACACAAGGCTCCTCCAATCAATCCGAATTACAATTAACCCATTACTATAGTTGACTACCCAACATTAATTAGGAAAAAGTTTACATAACGTCCAGAGCACTGTGCACAGTACGTCGATAGTTTATTGTTCCATTCGTTTAAAAATCGATAAATCTTCATCAGTGAATACCACCAACATTCCATCCAAGATTTTTAAATTTCTGCTACATTTGTCTGCATCAAAAGAACCACCACATTTTATACGAATAGTGCAAAATACAAAAAAAAGAAAACATTTCCCAACAAAACTATTCTATGCCACATTGAAGGAATTAACTGAATTTTTTTCCTCGGTTGGCCATCACAAACATACCATAAAATATATCTCTCCAAAGTTACTTTCTCGTTGACTTTCTATGCGGTCCATTGAAAGTTTGTTGCCTCATTGATTCGGTAAACAAAATGATGCAAAACAACGGACAATACAACAAAAGGGGAAAAAAATGTAAATAAATGATTTTCCAGTTATATGGCGAATTCTATACCATTCGACAAAATGTAACGTGGTAACGGCAGTAACACTCTCTAAAATCGAAATGGTGTATATTTTGAGAGAATTTTGTTTTTATCAAGTTGATTTTACATATCAGGACCGTACGGTGTAGCGTTTTAATTAAATTAATTACGCTATACCATACCATACCATCTTGATGCATAGTTTTCCTTCGCCAATATTCGCAATTTCAATAAGGCTTTCTTAATTTAACCTGAATTAAATTAATTTTTTCTGCAAAATAAATCCACGCCATTAGTGGTATAAGTTTATACTTCAGAGAGAGCTTTTTTCCTTTTTGTTACGATCTGTCAGCTTTTCTATTTTGCGATTTAGTATGGAAATGAAAACTAAAATTGAGATATCTTTGCTGTTTTAAAGGGCTTTTCATATTTTTTTGGACCAAAATGTTTTAAAATGTGTTTGGAATCGATTGACATTAACAGATTGTGTGAAAATATTTTTCTATTTTATTATTTTGTTAATGTCAATCGATTCCAAACACACTTTAAAACATTTTGGTCCAAATAAATATGAAAAACCACTTAAAACAGCAAAGATATCTCAATTTTAGTTTTCATTTCCATACTAAATCGCAAAATAGAAAAACTGACAGATCGTAACAACGGAGAAAAAAGCTCTCTCTGACGTATACATTTATACGACTAATGGCGTGGATCGATTTAGATTATCTAATTAATAACCTAATAATTTTTCGACGAGTGGTGTCCAGCCGAAATTAAAATTCAAAATAAATAAGTTGATTCGAACTGAACCGATTGTTTATTTATGTAACAAATTTAAAGAATTTGCTGAACGCAAAACGAGGTTTCTCCATTTCATGTAACAAATTTAAAGAATTTGCTGAACGTCTGTAACATGGTTCACAATAGAATTACCGATATACATGTCTTCTTCAGTTGATGCGTGAAATAGGGCAGGCTGCTGAGTAGCAAGACGAAGAACACAATAGTCTCTCGTTGAATGAATTGATGTTTGTTTGGCTAGTGTACACGGCATGTGTGTCGAGTCGACATAGTTGAGTTTCATTTTTATTTGTACTTAATGTCCTCTTCACTTTTGAACACACTCTGAATGTTGGGGCACACAATATGTCCTAGTTTTCTTTTTTTGTTTGAGATAATTGTGTCCGTACAAGAGCATTCGTCCGTATATAGTAATAGTCAGATTTTACATGTGATTGTGGTTAGATTGTATGCTGAATGGAAAATTCTGTTCCGTATGAGGAAAAAACAAAATGGTTAGCCACTTAAATGTTCTGTGTGTTTTTTTCCTCGTCACTTGGATTTCCTTTTATACATTTTACCGAAAAAAGGAACCTGCATTTTTGTTACATTTATTTTTGCGGCGTATTAGGGAGCGTTCATAAATTATGGACGCGATATGACACTACTCTTTCTATTAGTACGTCAAATAAATATGGATAAAATGTTTAAAAAATCCCGCCTTTGCCGTGTAATTTGTGAACGGCGTCAGAACCACTCACTTTTATCCCCTTTAACACTGCTGGCTCCATTTTATAGGTCAGTTCCATCGAACTGTAAAACCGATCTTTAACAAGCCGAAAACAAATGTGACCATCCCCACAGCCATAACCTCAACGCTGTTGTGAACATTTTGTCAACAATATTTTTTTGGTTATGTTACTATGGGTTATAGCTGAAATAGCTGAAACAGTGGAATTCTAATGGTGTGCCTTCACCCCTGTGTACAGCGTCATTTGTGAACGGTCTCTTATGTGATGAAGAGCGCGTAAGAACGTTTTTCCCCCCTTTAACACTGCTGGCCCATTTTATATAAATCCTAATGGAGTTTTCCAACACAAATAAAATACGTAAATGCTCTTTAAATTCTATTTTATTTACGTTGTGGGTGATACACATAAACAAGGTGGCCGGGAATAGGAAGAAAAACGTTTTATTAGATAAAAAAAAACATAAACGAAAGAAAAACACAATTTAACAAGTTTTTTTTTCTTCTGGCTGCTTTCTTTTTCGTCTCCATTCTCTTTAAATCTGCAAAGTTTCTACAAAGTACAAGTAGGTATAATAAGAGCGTTATGTATGAAAAGAAGGTAGGAACAATTTTGATTCGTTTTTTTCTCAGTATTTCGTAAGTCGGAATGGCAAGAGAGTTCACAAAACTTATTTTTATCGAAAAAGCTGTCAGTATCGATAAAATGTTAAAAAATTGGATTGGACGAGTATCGTTGACTTTATCGAAATTTTGTGCACTATCCAGACAAAGAGCAAAAATTGTAATGTAGAAGTCAGTCTTCTGCGGATTATTAGATAGTTCACGAATGGGAAATTTGAATAAATATATCAGCATTTAGTGGAGCTGATGAATGTCGACCGGAGTTATATAGTCCTAGAGAAATTGAGCTATTGATCACGATTAGTCACGATAATCCAAATTCATCTAGCAATGCCTCGAGCAATGCTAGCCGAGAAATATTCAAAAACAATTTTTTGTTGTTGAATGAAGTATCAAAACTAATCGTTCCACATATTGTCAACAAAAGAAACGGAACAATAGTAGTTTCAATCACACGTATTTGTATGAAATAAAAGAAATAGAAATTGACTGCTGTGGAATGAAAAAGTAAAAACTTATGTTGAGCTTAGTTTAACTTCCTCTTAAACATCGTCCACCAGAAATATAATGAGCCACAATCCAGCAGACAAATTTCCGAAATTTCAAGAAGTTCCGGACTCTCAAGAATTCAAATTCTTAAAAATTCTCGAAAAATTATTTTATTTTAGAATTTGGAGCTCTTTCAAAAAATTTCGATAATTTAGCCGCGCAGTCGGAAATTCTGAGGATTCTCGAGGATTTTACTATCATTTTTCAAGGATTTCTTTACTGATTCTGGACTTTCAAAAGTTTTTTTCTTCAATTTTTAACGATTTTCTTCTTTTGATTTTGCAAATAGCAAAAGACTGCTTTTTCTGACAGTTTTTCTCGATTTTCTCCAAAATTTGTCGATGGATATGTACATCAATCGATAGCCACTGGAAATACCTATCGATTGATGTGCATATCAAAAAAATCGTCGGAAGCGTTTCTATGAATTTTAGGATTTTCTTTCGTAAAAGTTTGAAGGATTTTCTTTTGACTGACAAAGGATTTCCAATGAAAATTTGCCCTTACTATTTATGAGTCATAACATGCTACTATTATGTTGTTCAAATAGAACTTAGCTGCCCGTTGTGTTTGCAACAATGATAGGACAACCTTCTCAAATATTTTCAGGGTATTATTCTGTTGGTATGTCTTCACAGTAGACGTCACGTTGCCGTTTTTCTTTTTCTTCGTCTTTAAATGTAGCAAAAGGAATCTGTCTCACTTTTATAACTTCACACCTATAAATAGTGAAATGGTGTGAAGTGGCGAATAAAGTCAAAATATCTCCGTATTTATATGACACCGTACTGCCTGTCCTTTTACATTGTAATGTATTGGAAATAGGTACTTCTATACCCAGTAAATCACTGAATACACCAAACAAATTCAAAGTTAAAATTAGATTTCTTATAGCGTCATATGGCGTACAAAGTGTACGATACACTACGGTATACATAATATAAAAGCCAGTAAATGGAAATAGAAAATAGATAAAATTTTACAATTTCATAAATTCAACGTGTGTCACCCGTAAATACCTCTTCGAATTTAAATAAATGTCTTCGGTGTAGCATTACGACCTATTGAAATTGGTGTCACAAGAAATCCGAATGCTATAGACATACACATAATAATACACTACCGACATCCTAGCTGACATCAATGCTGTGTTGAAAATCATTTCGAATGAATTTATTTTGTAATATTAGTTTATCGTATATGGTAGCACTATGTAGCACATTCAGATCGGACGGCATATCACTATACGAATGCAAACATTATTTTCTTCAATTTCGTGAAATGACTCTGGAAAAGGCTTCCGATAATGTTAGTGTGAGACTGGAAATTTATTCAATAAAGGAACGACTGTTGATACAAATTACCGGATATATTTGGACCGAAAGCGTTCATGTACAATAATCTGATGAATTTGAAAATGTAATCACCAGTGATGAGAGAACAAAACAGTGAACCCTGGCCTCACAGATTTTCCAGTGTTTTTGTTGAAGAGCTGGACAACGGATTTATGACACCTGTGTAAGATAACAGCTCGGGCACAGGAATCGATCCCAGTTTCTTTGTACCTAAATACTGAGCTATCCCGTCCGTATTGAACTGATTACTCTAACTTTACTTATCAGTCATATTAACGCAACTCAACGTCTGCACCATACTTCGCTATTGCTGGCGATCTTCGGCTACTCAGTTTAGTACTTTAACAACTGCACCACTTCGAAGTTCAATTCAATCATTGTCACATTTTGTCTCGTAAATTTAGTTGTCTGTCCAGCGTGAGGTATTTGGTTCTGCTATTTACTAGTAAACCAACCTCTTCTTGTTTGTATCTCTACGAAATTTTCCTTTAGTGCCAGGGTTCCGCGTCGAATCAGATCTGCATCATCTGCAAAAGCGGCTATCTCTTTTGGTATCGATGTTGAAAGGATCAGAGAGAAATCCTTGGTTGATGTGATTGCGTCCCTTTAAAACACTTTACAACTGTTTTTAACCATGTCCTTCTCTTTTTCAAACAGAACAAAAAATTGACGCCACCAGCAATGTTATACTTGACGGCTATCAGATTTTCCCTTTAAAATTGGTAATAAATAAAGTTTCGGTTTTTTCTTGCGCCTTCCGAAAACTAACTGAAGCATTTACAAAATACATAAACTTTGCCAGCAATTAACAATTTTGAAGATTGGAGAAACTTTTATGCAAATTTCAATGTAAAACTTTTAATGCTTAAAGTGCAATTTGGCACATTTACATGTGGCGTCTCGGCCATTAATCAATGAACATCGAGATTTTTCCCTTCGAAGCCGATAAACACCAACTCCTCATGGATGTATAATAAATTGACGATGGATTAAAAGTAAAGGAAAATGTCCAGAAAATTACATGAAGGAATTATTCAGCGGTAAAATTTTGTGGCAGGGGACAATTTAGTGCTGTAAAGGGATGAGCAATGACTTCTTGAAATTAGTTTTGAATGAGTAGTGCTTTTTCTATACGTTTAATGAATATATGAACAGGAAGAGGACACATTTTTCATTGTATGTTAACCATTTCCACAGATCCACCTGGTTTTGTTACAGACACGAAACTTTAACTTATTTGCTTCTGATGAACTCTTTTCGATTTAGGCAATTTAAACAGCCTCCATACAATAACACCACACACTCAACTCAGGGATCAGCCACCGTTAAGTGTATCGTGTTAGAGTATTGATGCTGTTTAGCACAACTGTCTAACTCACACGAGCCACCTTAAGTTTTGATTAAATTTCAGTAAAATTCAACCAATTTAGCGAAACTCATTTGCCACAAATGGATCCAATTTCCATTGTCTGGGTAAATGCACAAAATTGTTGAATTTGCCATGAACAATGATTTTTATGTGTCCCATCGGCTAAAAGCCGTACATGCTCCCCGTTCCCAGAATTTGACTAAAATAATAAATTTTTGTTTCATTTACTGTGACTATAATTAACTTTTAAACCGAAAACCCTTTCGTAGCCGAGCAACATAGCCAAATTGATGAATTTCGGAACAATCTCATCACACAAAATGTGCATGGAATAGCCAATTTTTCGAACGCAAATGTTTTCGTAATGACCTTCGGGGCTTAACAGAAAGGTTTAAGAGAAGTTTGCTTAAAATATAAAAAATAAACCACCGGCACTACCCTCACAAACCCATATTTCGGTATGTATACACCTTTCGGTCCGATTATGAACGACCCGGTTTGGTGAATACACACACCGCTCGCACAGGAATAATACATTGGTAACGAAAAGCTAACTTATAAAAAAAAAAACGTGACCGTTGAAATGGAAGCTTCTATTCAATTATAATTAATTTCATTTCATTTTAAACTAATTTGCTTTATGCTCTGCGACGACGTCGGGGTTGGGAAGGGGACATACATTTTCGAATTGTGTATTTACTACAATACATATATTGGTGTTAAACTGTATACCGCAACAGAGTGCTCCCCCCATCTACCAAAGCCGTACTTTCTATTAATATTTTACTGAATTGGAGTAGAAAATAATTGCCAAGCATTGCAGTGCTCATAAAACAATATTTTATTCCCTTTGTTCCATTTTTTTTTTCAATTCATTTGCATTGTGTAACAAGTACACTTGATTTGGCTTTATGTTCCACTTGAAACATTCAAGTTGGAAACATTTGATTAAAAATTCAATTACGAATTTCACAATCAATAGAAACAATTTTTTTTTGTAATTTTTGCAGACTTTGCAAAGTTGTCTCGTTACTTATACAAAATGAAGAACATAATTCGCAAAAAAAATGCAAATTTTAACGACTGTACAATGCAATACACATTTCAACAAACTACACAGAATAATATCTGCGACTCTCGACTCTAGGGAAAACATGTAGTCTTTTTGTGTCTGAAAAATTGTCTTTCGATAGTGTTTAACACGGGGCTAATATTTGAGAAAAATTTCACAAATTCTCTAAATTTCATCACCAATTTTCACTAAATTAAGTTTTTAATATTAGACACTGGTTTAACAAGGCCTCTATATCCAATAACATATCCTAGTAATCACAACCGTAACTTACTACCTATATGGTAAATAGGCCGTGGTGTTCAATATGAAAAACACACTAGACCCAAGACTACTTCCAACTTCATCCTGTCTAAATAGTCGCAAAAAAATTGAAGCAATAGCACGATACGTGTTGCTTAACCTGTCACAGACGCCAAGCATATTTACAGTTTTACTATATCTGATCTATTACTTCATTTGATCAAAGATTTTCATAGATTGATTTCAGAAATCTTTTACTTCATTTGTTTTGAACATGCTTTTTGCCATATGAGACCTTCTTTAGTCAGAGCTTGTCGTTTATTATAATTGTCGTTGTCGATAACAGATGACAGCGACAACCGTCTGTAACAAGTTAATTCCGATGATCATATACAAAGTCTTGACTGTTGGCCTTTGTTTCGCCTAAGATTAGTGAAGCTCACATGAAACATTTGACTTACAGCCGTTGAAAAGTGGAAACTAACATGTTTTCTGTTTTGGGACTAGTTTTGGGTTGAATTGTGGGACAAAAAAAACTTAATTTAATAAACAACAGTGGCGCTAGTTGTCCAGCAAAGTTTTTATTCAATAAAATTCTGACACTTTTGATTCGGGGTGCTCACATTCGCACCATAAAAAATTCAAACGAGCAGTTAACAAAATCGAGAATATAAATGTACACATTTTTTGCGATGCTGACCCTTCCCAAGAATTGTTGACATTGTATCTTGAAATACACACAATATCTTCATATTTATTTCTAAAATTTAAAGTAAAATTGTGAAATCTTGATGCATTGGAATTGAAGCTGCTGGTCACATTTTTAAATGGTACGGTAATGAGCAGCCAAAATTCAAATGTCAGAACCACTGTTCGCGTAGTATTGTTCTCGCATTCATTATTCTTGTGTCAATTTGATTCGGTTGTGATGTGAGAAAATTTCTGCTAAGCTTTGTGCATTATTCGCGATTTTTAAGTGCGTTAAACATTGCAAATAGCCAAATATTTTTGTGAACGGCTAAAAGTGTTGAGGAAATTTCGGAAATATACGTGTGTGGAAGATACACATCAAAACATTGCTGTCGGTTTCAAATTTAAACATCCACAGCCAATGTTTTGATCGTGTTTTCCCATACAAATGATACGAAAAGTGAAACAATAAATTAACTAAGTATTTGGCCGCGGTTAATTGCTAATAATTTCTATTTTCTAATCAAAAATCTTTAAATCGAAGAATTTGAATTCGGAGGAATTTTCTGCTTTTGATGTGGTCAGAAATAAATTATTTGTTTTTCTTCATATAAAAAGGTTTTTTTTATCAACAGTTTTTTACTACGCGAACAGTGGTTCTGACATTTGAATTTTGGCTGCTCATTACCGTACCATTTAAAAATGTGACCAGCAGCTTCAATTCCAATGCATCAAGATTTCACAATTTTACTTTAAATTTTAGAAATAAATATGAAGATATTGTGTGTATTTCAAGATACAATGTCAACAATTCTTGGGAAGGGTCAGCATCGCAAAAAATGTGTACATTTATATTCTCGATTTTGTTAACTGCTCGTTTGAATTTTTTATGGTGCGAATGTGAGCACCCCGAATCAAAAGTGTCAGAATTTTATTGAATAAAAACTTTGCTGGACAACTAGCGCCACTGTTGTTCATTAAATTAAGTATTTTTGTCCCACAATTCAACCCAAAACTAGTCCCAAAACAGAAAACATGTTAGTTTTCACTTTTCAACGACTGTAAAACCTATCAAAACCTCAATGGAAACTGTTGTCCCTTCCATTCCACATTCACTAATCAATGGCCTATGCTTCGTTATGCATAAAATAAATAGTTGGAAATCTGTAACAAATTTCTTAGAACATCTTGGTTTCGTCTGAACTCGTTTCATTAGGAGATGAGACAAAGTTCCTAGAAGGTTGATCTAAAAAAAAGTCAGAAAGATCTCGAGCAATTTCATAGCGAAATTTCGTTCATCCCCGGGACAACTCATGGAATTCTCCTGATGTGTACTACACTTTGAAGTACTAGATTTGGCATTTACTTAGAACAACGTGTTGTGCACGAGCGTCAATTACTTTACACACGATATGTCGATATATTTGTGGGTTAAAGAAAATCGAAGGAGAATGGAAACTTTTGAATAAATCAACTTTTAAAAATTTTCTACTCTTCTTTATCTTCACCATAATGTTATACAGCCAGGCATAAAGGAAGTAGGATATGTATTTTAGTCGGAACACCTTTCTGCGGACATCCGCTTTGAAAAGCTTCCAAGAAAAGCCATCAAATCAACATTGAGATATCTCTTTACCTGCTTTGATATGTTTAGATATTTACGATGCTCAGACAATATTTTAAAAAGCAAAAAAAAATCGGATTGAGTGAGTCAAAAGGGAAATCAAAGAAACATTCACACATTTCAAAATACAGCGTAAAAATATTCCTTTATCATATTTTCTACATAGAGAGAGAGACTTCGAAATCATATGAAGAGAGGATGATGAATAACAAAAGTAATATTTTAGAAAATCACATATCCAACACATCACTAGCATATTTATATTTATACAACGTCAACGTTACATATTATACTGGGCTGATGCTGGCAAAACAGAATACAGATTTAATATTATTTCTGTCAATCAGTCCTCTGCGATCGTCGTGAAGTGAACATTACATCATAAAAACAAAATAGAAAAACTGTGAAAATATTATTTGAATCGAAAATTGGATCGGAAAAGTTTCTATGATGGTAAAAGGCTTATGCTGCAAAATTACATAATAATTCAAATGAATTCATAAATTCCGCAGATTGCATAATTCATACGCGATACCGTTAGATCTTATGTAAATTGAGCACGTACTTGAGTTTAAAACTTTAGTCGCATGTTTACAGTTTTTCCTACTATGGATGAGCCTGGAAAATCGTATATCTCCATAATATAGACTCTATATTATATTAGAGGCAGCAGGCATGCTTTCAAGCGTGAGAACGTGTAAGGCGAAAAGATAGATTAAGTTGAAGCAGGCATAATGTAGGCTACAATTTTAGCTAAGCATCTATGCCTCATAAGATCAATGTACCCATTGCAAATTAGTAGCCTACATAATGGCGGAAATATGTTCGTTTTTTGATGATTTCTCTGAGCCAATTTTTTTTTTTTTTTTTAGTAAAACCATTAAAACACGCGAAAGTGTGTTATTTTTAAAGGAAAAATTGGTTTGTGGGTGATAACATATCCGACTTGGAGAAACCTTTGCAGATTGTGTAAATTGTTTCTCCAAGTGGGATAAGTTATCACAAACCAATTTTTCCTTTAAAAGTAACACATTTTTGCGTACTTTGCGTTAACGGTTTTAC
Source organism: Bradysia coprophila (assembly GCF_014529535.1). Taxonomy (NCBI): domain Eukaryota; kingdom Metazoa; phylum Arthropoda; class Insecta; order Diptera; family Sciaridae; genus Bradysia; species Bradysia coprophila. The sequence goes on along the minus strand of NW_023503493.1, from coordinate 8,195,483 downwards.
CTTTTCAAAAAAGATTTTGATTCAGAGAAATCATCGCCAACATTTTTCCGCCTAAATGTAAGCTACAAATTTGCATATGATCCATTGCTCATAATGTTTATTTGTACTATACGGAAATGTAGCCTACATTTGAGTGTTAAAACAATCTATTTTCGATGATAACAGACACAGTTTTTGATGGAAATGGACCCTCTCTAATAGAATATTTTATGTGAACGACAATCAATTTGTTCCAATTTGTATAGATTCATCACCGTTCATCGCAAACAAAAACGATGTATTATTGTATCTTCAACGTAATCACCGCAAAATAGAATATTTCTACACCAAAATGTAGGCTACCTGGTTAATATTCCGCTCAGTGTTAGCAACATCTTAGCAACAGTTAGTCATCTGTTACTGAGACCGACACAAAAATGTGCGTCACTGCTCGGGTACCAGTCTGGATTCCTGGTCGTTTTCGAGAAAAGGGGGGGGGGAGTACAGGGTGCAACACTTTCGTTTTCGAGTCTTTTCGGTCAGATAAAACAAAATATCTAGCCATATTGTTGAAATCGATAGAGAATTAAGAGGCACCGGTACTTTGACGAAAAGCATACATTAGGGCGATTTTTAAATACTGGATTTTAGTTTACTTTTGATGATATCTTTCCACCAGAATCCTTTTTCAAAAATGTACGACCGCAATTACGACCACGAATGTGTTAGCTTTCAACAGAAATTAGTTTTGGTTGTAGCAATTTGACCAGCTCTGAGAACAACGAGCAGTTTATGAAAATTTTATTGAACTGCTCACTTTCCTCAGAGCTGGTCAAACGACTACAACCAAAACTAATTTCTGTTGAAAGCTACCACATTCGTGGTCGGAATTGCGGTCGTACATTTTTCAAAAAGGAATCTGATGAAAAGATATTAACAAAAATGAAATACGAAACACGCTACAATTTTAGCTAGGTGCCGGTTCCTCTTAAATTTCCTACATTATAGGACTTTTTCCGAATTTTCAGACATCACAGGGTGGTTGTAAAATGTCCCCAAAGTCAAAAAATATTTTCGAATACCGGAAAATTTTATAGCGACAAAACGTGTTTCACATCAGTTAGCCTCCACAGGGTGCTTCTGACTACACAAAACGTAGTAGTGACACCTAGAGTAATTTTTTTTCCTTTGCAAAAAGTTCACATTTTTCGTGAAGGTGTTACCTCATAACTTAGTTTTTATGATTAATCATGTGATAGACTACATAAACCCATCCACAGGGTGTGTCTAAGATATTTTTTAATGACGAAAACTTATAATAGCATCGAAATTTTCAATGTTTCAACCAAAAATGTGTCGCTTTCGAACTGTTTCTACCGACAATATGTGCTAAATAAATTAAAAAGATGTTGCTTCGGTTGTTGCTATCCGCACACGAGTTCGAATAGTCACTTCAAAATTAAAAATCTCGATATTAGTCTGGTCGGGTTAAAATGAAAACTCGAATCGCTCACAAATAATCAGCTTGTCATATCACAACTATTTTCCGGCTTTAGTTTGCCTATACTAACTAAATGCTATCCCAACAAAAATCTCTTCGAGAAAAGTGTGACGCAGTCTTTGAAATACAATTTCTAAAATGAATGATATCGCTAGAGTTGACGCTTTCAGCTTCATTACGCAAAAATTAAATTTTACACCCAATTAGTTCAAACAAGCTGGCTTAGGTTTTCTCATCATCTGCCAAATAATTTTTACAAAAAAAAATTTGGACTGGAAACAACCAAAATTTTACCAAAAAAATCTGCGTCGCATGTGGCAGATAAATTTTCTTGCTGGTCTGTTCCTGAACATCTGCCACTTTGCGACGCAGATTTTTTTGGTAAAATTTTGGTTGTTTCCAGTCCAAATTTTTTTTTTGTAAAAATTATTTGGCAGATGATGAGAAAACCTAAGCCAGCTTGTTTGAACTAATTGGGTGTAAAATTTAATTTTTGCGTAATGAAGCTGAAAGCGTCAACTCTAGCGATATCATTCATTTTAGAAATTGTATTTCAAAAACTGCGTCACACTTTTCTCGAAGAGATTTTTGTTGGGATATCAGTCGTTTTAGAAGTTTTAGAACACTGCTTTTTATAACAGTTTATAACAGAAATTCGGAAATTTGGCAAAATTTGAAAATTTGGCGAAAATCGAAAATTTTACGAAATTCGAAAATTTGACGAAATTTAAAAATTTGACGAAATTTAAAAATTTGACGAAAATCGAAAATTTGACGAAAATCGAAAGTTTGACGAAAATCGAAAATTTGACGAAATTCGAAAATTTGACGAAATTCGAAAATTTGACGAAATTCGAAAATTCGACGAAATTTAAAAATTTGACGAAAATAGAAAATTTGACGAAATTCGAAAATTTGACGAAAATCGAAAATTTGACGAAATTTGACGAAATTCGAAAATTTGACGAAATTTGAAAATTTGACGAAATTTGAAAATTTGACGAAATTTGAAAATTTGACGAAATTTGAAAATTTGACGAAGAAAGTAATTCCTGCCACCATTCAAGAAATATCTCCAAAACCCTAATTGACCCACCCATTTCCAACTTTCGACATTTTTCGCAAATGCCCTTCTTTTCTACTCGTAAAACTCTGAGACTTTGCCGAAGAAAGTAACTCTCTATCTGCCACCATTCAAGAAATACCTCTAAAAACATAATTGACCCACCCATTTCCAACTTTCGACATTTTTCACATATGCCAATGTGTTCTACTCGTAAAACTCTGAGACTTTGCCGAAGAAAGTAAATCTCTATCTCTCATAAGCCAAAAAATATTAGTCCTTTCATCCTACGCTCGAGTAGCTCAAAATTTGGTCACTCTGACCACTCTAGCTCAACCAAATCTGCACCAATTTTTCTAATTATTTTTTTGTTCGATTCGTGTGGCGAATACCTTTCATTTGATGGGTCACACGCCCCTGCAGGTTTCAATACAGCTGAGCTACAGCTGAAAACGCGTTCCCGACCCTCGAAAACCACACTCAGAAACCACTTCGAGGCCAATAAAACAAAATTCTGGTTTTTCCTGGGGTAGTGGCGTATCACATTTTCATTTTTATGCCCACCCCGAGGTTCCTGCAAAATTTCATGGAGATTGGCTGACTAGTTTCCGAGATCGACCGTCGATAGATAGACAGATAGACAGATAGACAGATAGACAGATAGACAGATAGAAACATACAGAGTAAGTTGAAAGATTTTGATTGTTTGGAAAACGTTAATTTGGTGCATTTTCTATCAAAATGACCAACTTCAAAACGATGTATCTCCGGCAATTTTAAAGTTACATAGTCGAGTGATAGCTCGTTTTGCTCGTATTTGAAGCGCGAATAAGATATAATAGGATTTGTGGTGATACAGGCCAAAGGAAAGAAACTTAAATTCTCGCCTATATATAGTTGCCGCGTCTCAAAAAAATTTCTTCGTTCTTTTTTTGGAAGTTAGACTGCGTCAAGTCCTCCGCTATCGCTCCGGACATGATTTTGAAAGAATTTTAACTTTTCATTGTACACACCCACAATCTACATTGAAATTCTGTGATTTTCGTTTACGGAAGTGAAAGGGAAAATCACGAGGAAATAGACAACTTCTATAATGTAAAATTCATCGGCCAGCCCTTTTACTATTAGGTAATTAAACCTACAAGATTCCATCTTGTGTTTATCATTTTTCTTATCTTTTCAAACGAGTTTTAATTTCCATGATCGACTTTAGTGCAATTCATTCCGAATGCGATGTCAATGGTATCGTACATGGAATTATGGAAATTGCAGCTTATTTTCAGTTATTTATCATTTTACATTTGTCCGAAGCTAATTCGACTGTACATATTGTAGCCAAAAATGGTCAGTTAACACTAAATAGATTACTGGATAAAATTTTCCACCGCAATTAAACGAGTGAAAATCCATTTATTTCCCATGAAAGCGATTTTCTCTTCACATTATTTGGTGGCACTTTTACAACGAATAATAAAACCGCATACGGTAGACTGCAGTGTATTATATACGTGGACAGAGATATAAAAAAAAATGTCCCCTCATTCATTAAGCACATCTTTAATGGCACGTTAAGTTCGTCTTAAGCTGTCACGATAAATTTTAAGTTGAATAAAAAAAATGATAGCATCACACCCACAGAGCGTTAAAATTTTGCCGATATTATTCAGTGTTCGAGACTGGCGGTGAGTGTTTGCCTTAGATGTTTCGATGATGGTTTTGTATATATCTAGATAGTAAATCAATTGTTTTTATTTGAGTTTAATGCTGCGGAACATTTCATCGATAATAATAATGGAAATTCGAAGCGACATTAATTTTGATTTTATTTTTTGTTTAGTTTTTATTCGAGTCGTGGCTTATTTGCTTTTAAGAATGGCATTATCACCGTTTTTTCTCTCTTTTCTGGCATTCAATCGATGTATTACAGAGTTGCGACCCCCAATAATGTGTTTTCCGGTGAGTTGTACAGTTATTCTTCACTCAGCCTCGCTTGAGCTGTACCTAAACAATCAAATGCTGAAGCTATTACGTGCTGAAATGAGTTAAAAACGACTGTAAAATAAAACGAAACAATCGAACAATTGAAGGCATAGATTTAACCCTTCTGTGAAACGTTAAATTCTGCGTAAGTACTAATGTGGATTTATTGGATAAAAAATTGTTAAGCCCAACCGAAGGTATAGATTGGAAGGTAATATCACAGGAAGAAGGCAAACATCCAAATCGGTATTTTTAACCGCTCTGTGAAATTTCTATATTGTGCCTACTAATATGGATTTATGCAACCTACCTAAATAGTGGGGCCTAGTTTTAAGAAACTCGGAGAGCAGGATTAAAGGTAAGTTGGATGGAAATGAAACTGTCAAGTATTTCTCAGAAATGAGGAAAGCAAATGCTTCCAAAGAACGACAAACTAACACATCAAGCTGTAATGACAAAAAAATTTAAAACTCACAAATAAATGTCTGGCCAAATAAATTATAATTCAGTAGCGTTGAAATGGAATGGAATCTCTACCACTCATGAGTTCTCTTCAAACTATTTTGTTACCTCTTCTTTACGTAGTTACGATTATTATCTATTTTGTCATAAATATTACCAATGATAGAAAACCGAAGACGACCTGAATATCCAGGAAGAATGTCACAACAATAAAAACCAATATATTTTATGGTTCATTTCGGTTCGTTTGCCATTCCATCCCATTTATGTATACACTTCGAAACGTACGATTTGTATTAACATTGAAAAATGGTTACCGTTGAAATTGATTTCTATTATTCCGTGATTGATTGTATTAATAATACCATGAATGAAAAATGGTTCTGGTTTTTGTCGGATTTGGATCAATGGAAAAAAGTGTGTACGAGAATATGCGCGACACAGAATCGAGCGAAATGGGTGCGTTTCGAAGTCGCAGGTGAAGTGTTTTGATTAATAAATAAATTTCATTAAATCTGTTGACTCGCTAGATATGTTGCAATGCTTGCAATATGTGGCAATCTAACAGATGTTCCTCACCATTCCGTGAAAATGCGGAAAATGTGTGGATGACAAAACCGTAAGGTGCTTAAAAAAGTATTCAAAGCAATCAAGACAATTGCATCTTCTTCTATTACATTTTTAACCATATCTTGCATATATTTCGCAAGCGTGACATGTTTACCGAAAGTATTTGTTTTTGTTGGAAAAAATTAGTAGAAAAGTGGGCTGATGCTAAAGTTGACAAAAAAACTGAGTAAATTCTTTCACTCGATAAGCCATTACTTCAATATTTTATTGACATGAGCGTTAAAATTCATTTGATTAGTGAGTAAAACACTTACGCAACAATCTGGTCCTTATTCCAAATCATAATGCGTTTTCATCCCTCTTTCCATTTCGAATTTTTCGTCCTACACAAGTCATTCGATGCATTCCATATTCCACATAAATCCACAGTAATTCAATTCACAAATATTCAACTTGTATTCTCCATTGCCTTATTCGCGATCCGGGCCCATAACCTGTTAGAAAATCCAATTTACGACGAGGAATAAAAGCAGACGAAGAGAGAATTAATTAAGGCTTGCATCAGAGCTTGTTGCGAGAGTGTTATGATTTCAATACTTCAAAAGTTCCAAATTGTAAATCCTTTTCATATTCCACATATAGATTCTGTGTCACCGATTTATTGATGTCAATCTAATATAGATGTAAACTAAAACTCTCAGTAAACGCTATTAAGTGGGAGTAAATTGAAGGAGAGCTTTTTTTTTGACAAGAAAAACCGTAACATGGTACACAAAATTGAATAGCAAATGGCAAACACACGAACCCTTGATCGATCAGAGTCTTTTCACCTTTAAGCATGTTGTTACACAATCTACGTGTAAAATATGCCTTTCTGTGTACATAATAACGCATATCAAAAACAGATATTCTTCTGTAAAGACAATTCCGAAATGGATGTATCAAGAGATTGAATGTCGAAGGGTGAAAATTGTGTGTAAGGCAAAGTTTACAACATAAACCATCAGATTTCAATAATCTCTATAAGATGTATTATGGTGCTGAGGTATACACACCCGGCATCCTGTTAATGTTGGCGCTAATAACATTTGAACACAATCTGCGTTTAATGTCTTCAAATGTTGAAAAGGAGCGTATAATGTGATTTTAATGATTATTACTTAGAGCTACACAGGTAACCCACACAGGTACTTACTTTCAATAAAGTTACATGGAAAAAGCTAATAATTTTATTATATTTATCAAAGATTCAATAAACATTCACGTTTTACCGATTTTATGATGGATGTAATTTAGAAAGCGTTTTACTGAATATACAAACACCATCCATGCAAATCCTTTGTATATGGAGCTTCAACCACCGCAAAATTTATTTCCTCGAATAATTTTCTCTTGTTTATTCACTATTCAGTTAGCGTAACCATGTGAAAAAGTAAGAAAATTTTCTCGAATTTAACTTCAAACGTGATCGATGCTTTCGAGTTTAGGGCGTGGATACAGGTTTTTGTGCATAAAATGTATAAGGCCATTGATGAATGCATAACGTTGCCATTGCAAACAAATGTTGCCAACGTTTTCTTTAACGAAATAATTTAGCCAGAAAATTGTGTTGCATATTCAAATCTTTACTTTCTATGTCACATGTTCGTATGTCGCTACATTGCCTTACCAACGGATTTAAATGGTAAGGTTTATCCGGAGAAACGTTGGTTTATCATGATTGAATGTTTGTTAGTCTGAGAGAATTATCGGCGGTGGTGTCTCTCTGCTATGATCCTGTTACAGACGGCTATCACCTGTTATCGATAACGACTTCACAAATAAAGGACAGGTTCTAACAGATGCGGAATTTAGAGCAAAATGCTTGTTTAAAAAAATGAAGTAAAAGATTCGAAATCAATCTATCCAAAATACTTTTATCAAAAAAGAAATAGATCCAGAAAAGGAAATGGACATCGATTTGTATTCTACCGATAGAGTACGATTCGCTATTTCACTGAAAGACGTAGGTGCAACAAAGCCAATGTCAACAGAAAAAAAAATTAATTTTTACTCGACGGATTTTAGTCAAAGATCTTCTTTGAAAGAAGGTATTTATTCTGTAGCAGGACCTCAGGACTTCGGAAAAAACGTTTGCTATCGTTTCAACACTTCCTGTTTTGAGACTCTTATCGCCAAGCCGATATACAGTAACTAATTACTGTTGCAGAGTCCTGAATCCAGAGTCCTGAGGTCTTTTATTTGACTAAAATCCGTCGAGTAAAAGTTAAATATTTTTCTGTTCAAACCGGGTTTGTTGCAGCGACATCTTTCGAAAAATGGCAAACGACTTCAGTAATAATGACAAGCACTGACTACCGTAGTGTAAGGAATAGTGTAAGTACCATTTTCGAAGGAGCGTTTGCAACTAAAGAATCATTGGTCTCTTCCACTAAAATGTACCTTTTATAAATTGAGTCGAATGAGTCAATTTGCATTGAATTATTTCATTAAAATACTTTGATCAAATGAAGTAATAGATCCGATCGTAAAACAGCTGATATGCTTTCCGTCTGTGAAAGGGTTAATACAATACACGAACTTGAGTCACAAGCAAGTGTAATTTGTCGATACGTTATGCGTACTATGCTATGCAACTATAATCTCTCAGAATGAAGATTGAAAAATTTGATTTAAAAATGATTTTTAGTTAAAAAAAAATCGTTTTTATCCGCTCAGTGATTGTCATAGCTTCCCATATAGTAGTTATCATGTCCGGAGCGATAGCGGAGGACTTGACGCAGTCTAACTTCCAAAAAAAGAACGAAGAAAATTTTTTGAGACGCGGCAACTATATATAGGCGAGAATTTAAGTTTCTTTCCTTTGGCCTGTATCACCACAAATCCTATTCTATCTTATTCGCGCTTCAAATACGAGCAAAACGAGCTATCACTCGACTATGTAACTTTAAAATTGCCGGAGATACATCGTTTTGAAGTTGGTCATTTTGATAGAAAATGCACCAAATTAACGTTTTCCAAACAATCAAAATCTTTCAACTTACTCTGTATGTTTCTATCTGTCTATCTGTCTATCTATCGACGGTCGATCTCGGAAACTAGTCAGCCAATCTCCATGAAATTTTGCAGGAACCTCAGGGTGGGCATAAAAATGAAAATGTGATACGCCATTACCCCAGGAAAAACCAGAATTTTGTTTTATTGGCCTCGAAGTGGTTTCTGAGTGTGGTTTTCGAGGGTCGGGAACGCGTTTTCAGCTGTAGCTCAGCTGTATTGAAGCCTGCAGGGGCGTGTGACCCATCAAATGAAAGGTATTCGCCACACGAATCGAACAAAAAAATAATTAGAAAAATTGGTGCAGATTTGGTTGAGCTAGAGTGGTCAGAGTGACCAAATTTTGAGCTACTCGAGCGTAGGATGAAAGGACTAATATTTTTTGGCTTATGAGAGATAGAGATTTACTTTCTTCGGCAAAGTCTCAGAGTTTTACGAGTAGAACACATTGGCATATGTGAAAAATGTCGAAAGTTGGAAATGGGTGGGTCAATTATGTTTTTAGAGGTATTTCTTGAATGGTGGCAGATAGAGAGTTACTTTCTTCGGCAAAGTCTCAGAGTTTTACGAGTAGAAAAGAAGGGCATTTGCGAAAAATGTCGAAAGTTGGAAATGGGTGGGTCAATTGGGGTTTTGGAGATATTTCTTGAATGGTGGCAGATAGAGAATTACTTTCTTCGTCAAATTTTCGAATTTCGTCAAATTTTCGATTTTCGTTAAATTTTGTCAAATTTTCGAATTTCGTCAAATTTTTTAATTTTCGTCGAATTTTCGATTTTCGTCAAATTTTTGATTTTCGTCAAATTTTCGAATTTCGTCAAATTTTCAAATTTCGTCAAATTTTCGAATTTCGTCAAATTTTCAAATTTCGTCAAATTTTCAAATTTCGTCAAATTTTCGAATTTCGTCAAATTTTCGAATTTCGTCAAATTTTCGATTTTCGTCAAATTTTCGATTTTCGTCAAATTTTCGATTTTCGTCAAATTTTCGATTTTCGTCAAATTTTCAAATTTCGTCAAATTTTCGAATTTCGTCAAATTTTCAAATTTCGTCAAATTTTCAAATTTCGTCAAATTTTCGAATTTCGTCAAATTTCGTCAAATTTTCGAATTTCGTCAAATTTCGTCAAATTTCGTCAAATTTTCGAATTTCGTCAAATTTTCGAATTTCGTTAAATTTCGTCAAATTTTCGAATTTCGTCAAATTTCGTAAAATTTTCGAGTTTCGTCATATTTTCGATTTTCGTAAAATTTTTGAATTAAAACTGTAAACTGTTATAAAAAGCAGTGTTGATTACACTTCTAAAACGACTGATATCTCAACAAAAATCTATTCGAGAAAAGTGTGACGCAGTCTTTGAAATACAATTTCTAAAATGAATGATATCGCTAGAGTTGACGCTTTCAGCTTCGTTACGCAAAAATTAAATTTTACACCCAATTAGTTCAAACAATCTGGCTTAGTTTTTCTCATCATCTGCCAAATAATTTTTACCAAAAAAAAATTTGACTGGAAACAAGCAAAATTTTACCAAAAAAATCTGCGTCGCATGCGGCAGATAAATTTTCTTGCTGGTCTGTTCCTGAACATTTGCCACTTTGCGACGCAGATTTTTTTGCTAAAATATAGCCTTAAACAAACAAACACAAAATGTTACAACACAACAACCCAAATACCATCGAAGCTTACAATGAAGGTCCATTATGATGCACTAAAAAGTTGGCAAAAATAGCAGATGTTTGGTAAGTCCACAATGGCCAAAAGCTACACAAATATCAGAATCAAAATATTGATCGCGCCAGAATAATTGTGACAAATCGAACGGTATATCAACAAAATTTGACAGTTCACAAATCACAGCTGTTCCGAATACTCAGTGCTTCCGAAAATTAGTCGTCGGTGATGTTAGTGCTGCCAGTTTCGAATAGTCATTTTTGTGTGATGTAATTATGCGCAAATAATGTAAGACGTGAGAATCAAATTATACACCTTTCCTTAGCCAATACTATGCAAGTGAAATATTTCTTTTATTCCCAAGAATTAACAACACTCTAGTTGATTCGAAAAAAATAACCTGAAAAATGTTCGAAACTCGCAACACTGCATAACCGAATCAGCTGAGTTCTTTCGAAGTTTGACACTAAGTCAATGTGCCGTTCTGAAATAATTTAGCCGCCGCCGATCCCTTACCAGTCGGCGCACCGCCGCCGACTATTTTAAAACCGGCACACACCTCTAATTTTCGTCAACTTCCGACTTAACTTCTAAAACGACTGATATCCCGGCAAAAACTCTTTCAGAGCAAAGTTGGACGCAGTCTACAGTCTATATGTGTGATAACTTCTAAAACAAGTGATATCGCTAGAGGTGACGCTGTCAGCGTCGTTACGCAAAATTGAATTTCACAGCCAATTAATTGAAATTAGCTGATCTAGTTTTCCAAACCATTCGCCAATTTTTTTTTTTTTCAGAAAAAATTTTAACCAACAGAATTTTGACTGAAAAATTTTCAACAAAAAATTCTGCGTCGCAAAGTGGCAGATGCTCACGGACAAACCTACGAGAACATTCAATCTGCCACATGCGACGCAGAATTTTTTGTTGAAAATTTTTCAGTCAAAATTCTGTTGGTTAAAATTTTTTCTGAAAAAAAAAAAAAATTGGCGAATGGTTTGGAAAACTAGATCAGCTAATTTCAATTAATTGGCTGTGAAATTCAATTTTGCGTAACGACGCTGACAGCGTCACCTCTAGCGATATCACTTGTTTTAGAAGTTATCACACATATAGACTGTAGACTGCGTCCAACTTTGCTCTGAAAGAGTTTTTGCCGGGATTTCATTTAAAGCTGGCAACGTTCCCATTTTCTGTTGTTTTGTTTCTCGATTATAATCTTTTTCCAGTTGAATTAAATTGCGTGTGGATACTAGCTGGAGATATAACAGCTCTATTGATTGCTTCATACGTATATGCGTACATTATATAACCACGGTGCGGTTGAATGAATTTTAACTGAGCATTTTTAACCATATCTTGCATATATTTCGCAAGCGTGACATGTTTACCGAAAGTATTTGTTTTTGTTGGAAAAAATTAGTAGAAAAGTGGGCTGATGCTAAAGTTGACAAAAAAACTGAGTAAATTCTTTCACTCGATAAGCCATTACTTCAATATTTTATTGACATGAGCGTTAAAATTCATTTGATTAGTGAGTAAAACACTTACGCAACAATCTGGTCCTTATTCCAAATCATAATGCGTTTTCATCCCTCTTTCCATTTCGAATTTTTCGTCCTACACAAGTCATTCGATGCATTCCATATTCCACATAAATCCACAGTAATTCAATTCACAAATATTCAACTTGTATTCTCCATTGCCTTATTCGCGATCCGGGCCCATAACCTGTTAGAAAATCCAATTTACGACGAGGAATAAAAGCAGACGAAGAGAGAATTAATTAAGGCTTGCATCAGAGCTTGTTGCGAGAGTGTTATGATTTCAATACTTCAAAAGTTCCAAATTGTAAATCCTTTTCATATTCCACATATAGATTCTGTGTCACCGATTTATTGATGTCAATCTAATATAGATGTAAACTAAAACTCTCAGTAAACGCTATTAAGTGGGAGTAAATTGAAGGAGAGCTTTTTTTTTGACAAGAAAAACCGTAACATGGTACACAAAATTGAATAGCAAATGGCAAACACACGAACCCTTGATCGATCAGAGTCTTTTCACCTTTAAGCATGTTGTTACACAATCTACGTGTAAAATATGCCTTTCTGTGTACATAATAACGCATATCAAAAACAGATATTCTTCTGTAAAGACAATTCCGAAATGGATGTATCAAGAGATTGAATGTCGAAGGGTGAAAATTGTGTGTAAGGCAAAGTTTACAACATAAACCATCAGATTTCAATAATCTCTATAAGATGTATTATGGTGCTGAGGTATACACACCCGGCATCCTGTTAATGTTGGCGCTAATAACATTTGAACACAATCTGCGTTTAATGTCTTCAAATGTTGAAAAGGAGCGTATAATGTGATTTTAATGATTATTACTTAGAGCTACACAGGTAACCCACACAGGTACTTACTTTCAATAAAGTTACATGGAAAAAGCTAATAATTTTATTATATTTATCAAAGATTCAATAAACATTCACGTTTTACCGATTTTATGATGGATGTAATTTAGAAAGCGTTTTACTGAATATACAAACACCATCCATGCAAATCCTTTGTATATGGAGCTTCAACCACCGCAAAATTTATTTCCTCGAATAATTTTCTCTTGTTTATTCACTATTCAGTTAGCGTAACCATGTGAAAAAGTAAGAAAATTTTCTCGAATTTAACTTCAAACGTGATCGATGCTTTCGAGTTTAGGGCGTGGATACAGGTTTTTGTGCATAAAATGTATAAGGCCATTGATGAATGCATAACGTTGCCATTGCAAACAAATGTTGCCAACGTTTTCTTTAACGAAATAATTTAGCCAGAAAATTGTGTTGCATATTCAAATCTTTACTTTCTATGTCACATGTTCGTATGTCGCTACATTGCCTTACCAACGGATTTAAATGGTAAGGTTTATCCGGAGAAACGTTGGTTTATCATGATTGAATGTTTGTTAGTCTGAGAGAATTATCGGCGGTGGTGTCTCTCTGCTATGATCCTGTTACAGACGGCTATCACCTGTTATCGATAACGACTTCACAAATAAAGGACAGGTTCTAACAGATGCGGAATTTAGAGCAAAATGCTTGTTTAAAAAAATGAAGTAAAAGATTCGAAATCAATCTATCCAAAATACTTTTATCAAAAAAGAAATAGATCCAGAAAAGGAAATGGACATCGATTTGTATTCTACCGATAGAGTACGATTCGCTATTTCACTGAAAGACGTAGGTGCAACAAAGCCAATGTCAACAGAAAAAAAAATTAATTTTTACTCGACGGATTTTAGTCAAAGATCTTCTTTGAAAGAAGGTATTTATTCTGTAGCAGGACCTCAGGACTTCGGAAAAAACGTTTGCTATCGTTTCAACACTTCCTGTTTTGAGACTCTTATCGCCAAGCCGATATACAGTAACTAATTACTGTTGCAGAGTCCTGAATCCAGAGTCCTGAGGTCTTTTATTTGACTAAAATCCGTCGAGTAAAAGTTAAATATTTTTCTGTTCAAACCGGGTTTGTTGCAGCGACATCTTTCGAAAAATGGCAAACGACTTCAGTAATAATGACAAGCACTGACTACCGTAGTGTAAGGAATAGTGTAAGTACCATTTTCGAAGGAGCGTTTGCAACTAAAGAATCATTGGTCTCTTCCACTAAAATGTACCTTTTATAAATTGAGTCGAATGAGTCAATTTGCATTGAATTATTTCATTAAAATACTTTGATCAAATGAAGTAATAGATCCGATCGTAAAACAGCTGATATGCTTTCCGTCTGTGAAAGGGTTAATACAATACACGAACTTGAGTCACAAGCAAGTGTAATTTGTCGATACGTTATGCGTACTATGCTATGCAACTATAATCTCTCAGAATGAAGATTGAAAAATTTGATTTAAAAATGATTTTTAGTTAAAAAAAAATCGTTTTTATCCGCTCAGTGATTGTCATAGCTTCCCATATAGTAGTTATCATGTCCGGAGCGATAGCGGAGGACTTGACGCAGTCTAACTTCCAAAAAAAGAACGAAGAAAATTTTTTGAGACGCGGCAACTATATATAGGCGAGAATTTAAGTTTCTTTCCTTTGGCCTGTATCACCACAAATCCTATTCTATCTTATTCGCGCTTCAAATACGAGCAAAACGAGCTATCACTCGACTATGTAACTTTAAAATTGCCGGAGATACATCGTTTTGAAGTTGGTCATTTTGATAGAAAATGCACCAAATTAACGTTTTCCAAACAATCAAAATCTTTCAACTTACTCTGTATGTTTCTATCTGTCTATCTGTCTATCTATCGACGGTCGATCTCGGAAACTAGTCAGCCAATCTCCATGAAATTTTGCAGGAACCTCAGGGTGGGCATAAAAATGAAAATGTGATACGCCATTACCCCAGGAAAAACCAGAATTTTGTTTTATTGGCCTCGAAGTGGTTTCTGAGTGTGGTTTTCGAGGGTCGGGAACGCGTTTTCAGCTGTAGCTCAGCTGTATTGAAGCCTGCAGGGGCGTGTGACCCATCAAATGAAAGGTATTCGCCACACGAATCGAACAAAAAAATAATTAGAAAAATTGGTGCAGATTTGGTTGAGCTAGAGTGGTCAGAGTGACCAAATTTTGAGCTACTCGAGCGTAGGATGAAAGGACTAATATTTTTTGGCTTATGAGAGATAGAGATTTACTTTCTTCGGCAAAGTCTCAGAGTTTTACGAGTAGAACACATTGGCATATGTGAAAAATGTCGAAAGTTGGAAATGGGTGGGTCAATTATGTTTTTAGAGGTATTTCTTGAATGGTGGCAGATAGAGAGTTACTTTCTTCGGCAAAGTCTCAGAGTTTTACGAGTAGAAAAGAAGGGCATTTGCGAAAAATGTCGAAAGTTGGAAATGGGTGGGTCAATTGGGGTTTTGGAGATATTTCTTGAATGGTGGCAGATAGAGAATTACTTTCTTCGTCAAATTTTCGAATTTCGTCAAATTTTCGATTTTCGTTAAATTTTGTCAAATTTTCGAATTTCGTCAAATTTTTTAATTTTCGTCGAATTTTCGATTTTCGTCAAATTTTTGATTTTCGTCAAATTTTCGAATTTCGTCAAATTTTCAAATTTCGTCAAATTTTCGAATTTCGTCAAATTTTCAAATTTCGTCAAATTTTCAAATTTCGTCAAATTTTCGAATTTCGTCAAATTTTCGAATTTCGTCAAATTTTCGAATTTCGTCAAATTTTCGATTTTCGTCAAATTTTCGATTTTCGTCAAATTTTCGATTTTCGTCAAATTTTCGATTTTCGTCAAATTTTCAAATTTCGTCAAATTTTCGAATTTCGTCAAATTTTCAAATTTCGTCAAATTTTCAAATTTCGTCAAATTTTCGAATTTCGTCAAATTTCGTCAAATTTTCGAATTTCGTCAAATTTCGTCAAATTTCGTCAAATTTTCGAATTTCGTCAAATTTTCGAATTTCGTTAAATTTCGTCAAATTTTCGAATTTCGTCAAATTTCGTAAAATTTTCGAGTTTCGTCATATTTTCGATTTTCGTAAAATTTTTGAATTAAAACTGTAAACTGTTATAAAAAGCAGTGTTGATTACACTTCTAAAACGACTGATATCTCAACAAAAATCTATTCGAGAAAAGTGTGACGCAGTCTTTGAAATACAATTTCTAAAATGAATGATATCGCTAGAGTTGACGCTTTCAGCTTCGTTACGCAAAAATTAAATTTTACACCCAATTAGTTCAAACAATCTGGCTTAGTTTTTCTCATCATCTGCCAAATAATTTTTACCAAAAAAAAATTTGACTGGAAACAAGCAAAATTTTACCAAAAAAATCTGCGTCGCATGCGGCAGATAAATTTTCTTGCTGGTCTGTTCCTGAACATTTGCCACTTTGCGACGCAGATTTTTTTGCTAAAATATAGCCTTAAACAAACAAACACAAAATGTTACAACACAACAACCCAAATACCATCGAAGCTTACAATGAAGGTCCATTATGATGCACTAAAAAGTTGGCAAAAATAGCAGATGTTTGGTAAGTCCACAATGGCCAAAAGCTACACAAATATCAGAATCAAAATATTGATCGCGCCAGAATAATTGTGACAAATCGAACGGTATATCAACAAAATTTGACAGTTCACAAATCACAGCTGTTCCGAATACTCAGTGCTTCCGAAAATTAGTCGTCGGTGATGTTAGTGCTGCCAGTTTCGAATAGTCATTTTTGTGTGATGTAATTATGCGCAAATAATGTAAGACGTGAGAATCAAATTATACACCTTTCCTTAGCCAATACTATGCAAGTGAAATATTTCTTTTATTCCCAAGAATTAACAACACTCTAGTTGATTCGAAAAAAATAACCTGAAAAATGTTCGAAACTCGCAACACTGCATAACCGAATCAGCTGAGTTCTTTCGAAGTTTGACACTAAGTCAATGTGCCGTTCTGAAATAATTTAGCCGCCGCCGATCCCTTACCAGTCGGCGCACCGCCGCCGACTATTTTAAAACCGGCACACACCTCTAATTTTCGTCAACTTCCGACTTAACTTCTAAAACGACTGATATCCCGGCAAAAACTCTTTCAGAGCAAAGTTGGACGCAGTCTACAGTCTATATGTGTGATAACTTCTAAAACAAGTGATATCGCTAGAGGTGACGCTGTCAGCGTCGTTACGCAAAATTGAATTTCACAGCCAATTAATTGAAATTAGCTGATCTAGTTTTCCAAACCATTCGCCAATTTTTTTTTTTTTCAGAAAAAATTTTAACCAACAGAATTTTGACTGAAAAATTTTCAACAAAAAATTCTGCGTCGCAAAGTGGCAGATGCTCACGGACAAACCTACGAGAACATTCAATCTGCCACATGCGACGCAGAATTTTTTGTTGAAAATTTTTCAGTCAAAATTCTGTTGGTTAAAATTTTTTCTGAAAAAAAAAAAAAATTGGCGAATGGTTTGGAAAACTAGATCAGCTAATTTCAATTAATTGGCTGTGAAATTCAATTTTGCGTAACGACGCTGACAGCGTCACCTCTAGCGATATCACTTGTTTTAGAAGTTATCACACATATAGACTGTAGACTGCGTCCAACTTTGCTCTGAAAGAGTTTTTGCCGGGATTTCATTTAAAGCTGGCAACGTTCCCATTTTCTGTTGTTTTGTTTCTCGATTATAATCTTTTTCCAGTTGAATTAAATTGCGTGTGGATACTAGCTGGAGATATAACAGCTCTATTGATTGCTTCATACGTATATGCGTACATTATATAACCACGGTGCGGTTGAATGAATTTTAACTGAGCATTTCGATGCACTTTTGATATTTTTGGATATTATAAGTCAGCTCGTAGCCCTGAACCAGTTTCCACAAAATTTTTGATTTTCATCCGTACCGTCGGTGACATTGCCTATCTACAGAGAGAGAGAGAGTGGTGGAAAACGGTTTTGGTTTCAATCGATAGTGCCTGAAATTCTCATAACAATTGTACAAAAATTTTGTACCCTAAGTGCAAGTGAAGCAGGCAGAGACACGTTAAAGTTTAAAAACTTGATTTTCAAACAGTCATAGAGGCGTGGATACTTAAGAGATGAAGCTAATAAATAGTTCTAGCAGTAGAGCAACATTTCCTCTACCAATTACAAAAAAATATTTTTGAAGACCAACTACGTAGAGAAGACCACCTGAGACGCACTTATTAAACATTTTTTTGTAATGAAAATGGTTAATTCTGAAATGCTGGAAGTCCTAGCTGTCCATCGACACCACACATGCAATGACTCATGTCTACAGTGTCAATATGTTAAGTGAATAATTGAAATGTGTCCTTCTACAGCGAAATTTTGTGCATATTCACTTGCACTTAGGGTACCAAGTTTTTGTACAATTGTTATTAGAATTTCAGGCACTATCGATTGAAACCACAACCAGTTTTCCACCACTCTCTCTGTAGATAGGATGGGCTGTGCACCAATGTCACTAATAATATCCAAAAATATCAAAAGCGCATCGAAATGCTCAGTTAAAATTCATTCAACCGCACCATGAACTATATGACTTCATTGAAAATTTCGTTCATTGTAACTTGATTGGAAAAATAATTTACCATTTTCCAAACAGAAATTTGTTTCCTCGTGAAACGGTAAGTGAAACCTTAAACGGTCGTGTCTAATTGGCAATTAAATATAGTTTTCCATTGATCTACACAGTGTAAGTATCAATTACGAAAAAGTTTATTTCGTTCCTACCACCAAGCAGCAATGCCACCGACTAATTTTCGAAGGAAATTTTCTTCAACACCTCCGCGCACCATTCATAACATTGTAAATAATTACATCACCTTTATAAATGTATGCCACAACGTAACTCCCGCAACAGGATGTTTTAAAGGTTCATTTTTGCCTCGTGATGATGATTATATTTAATGACCGAGAACATTATTTTAACAGGAAGCACAGGTATACGAAACTGGTGTATTTCTTTGTGGTTTTTGAAACTCGCATAGTTAGATGGATACATTATTATGAATATGGATTCGTTTGTCGTTTCGCAATTTTGTTTGTAACACTTATTCCGTAGCTTAGATTAATTTTAATAACGACAAAATTGTTAGCAAAATTAAATCAATTAATAAAACGGAGAGAGAGGAAAAGCATGAAGCGTAGCATAGGTCGTATGACCCAAGGTTATACTCTAACAGGGGCCGAATTATCCAATAGCATTTGATTGAAACGTTCAGACGGTGATAGACTTAATTAATCATTGACATCTGTTACAGGTAACGACGGTAAAAACAAAGGATACGTTCCGGCGAGTGCTCCCCTTTATAGCAAAATATTTAGTAAAACTAAATAATTACGAGACTTTCCATCAAGCAATACACATTAGTTTTAGCAAAAGAAGTACTAGACGTCTTGCATACGTCTTGCATATATTAACGACGTGAATGGTGTAAGTGGCACAAAACAGTTGATCGATGACGATTGACATTCAAAGGAAATGGTTTTGGTTATAGTTTATGTTTACGTCTGTGGTTCTGTTTGGATTTATAGCTCGAAATGTCTGACGTTTCCTATAATCGAAGTGCGAATAGTTTTGTAAACGCGTCGATGCGTGACTAGGTTTCTAACTTATAAAATTATAAAGGCCGGAGCCTTCGAATTCCTTTTCGAGAGCTCTAATTTTTGTTGCATATGACGAACATTACACACAGGCTTGCCGAAACTAGTAATAGATTACTTTGCCCTGTCAACTGATGCTACATGTAGCAAACGTCACGTCGTTGTTTATGTATACTATACGGCGAATGTGTCGCCAAAATTCCTAATCTACTCTGACCTGCGACAAGCTAATGCTCAGAATGTTACATTGAATGCAAAAGATTTTTTTGCGCCTTAAATTACAATCTCTACAGCCTTCAGCTATATCTCACAATGTTAACCGTTCTATACAGCATGTTCAGTGATATGCTTTTTACCTTGTGCATTATTTCCTATTTACCAGTGGCACACTATTTTTATTATTGTCAAAGTTTCAACGATATGATAAAATAGGATTGCTCGAACTTTCAGCACTTTTGTATTACATTTTATTCGCTGCCAGCATTCGGTTGTCCTGAAACTTTTCCCTAACTCAAATAAATTGTATTTTCTTTTTCAGAGTATAAAGTACATACATTATGCAATGTAGATTGTTGTTTCTTGCAACAAATGTGATATTCATGTTGCATTCATGCATTCCAATGTGTATACATCGAGTGAAATTATAAAATAACAATGAAGACATTATGAATCCATGTTTTGTGTTATCAGCATCTTAGAGGTGGCTGCCAGACAAATTTACGCTCGGGTACATATTTGAACGAGGAATTGTTTTGGAACAATTTCGGATCATGGCCTAATAAATCAACGTGGGATTATGGTTTATTGTGGGTGTATGGGGTATGGTTTATTGTAGGTGTATGGTTTGTAGCAACAGTACCGTGTTTGCAGGTAGAAACTGCGTTTGTTTTTGACTAGTAGCTACGAGGGCTGTGCCGTCAGTACAGAGACATTTTTTTAAAACTGCTTGAGAAATTACGCACTTCTCCTCTAACATCAAAAGTTCAAAAATTCCAAAAGTGTGAAGATGTCTCGCTTCAGTTTCAGAGCATATTTTGAGAATTTGATTCGTAATAATTCCTAAAACGTTAATAAAATTCCCAAAAAATTCCATCAATTCCTAAAAAATTTATAAAATTCTCACAAAATAAAAAAAATGAAAAACTAGGCCTGCCTAAAAATTCCTTCAATTCTTAAAGCTCCTAAAACTCCTAAAAAGTCCTAAAAAATTCCTAAAATTCTTTTTAAAAAAAAGTTTCAAAATGGCCTGCTTTACATTCCATACGCTTTTATTCGACTTTCATACATTCGAGCGTGACCTATTAACTTGTAAACGACGCCTCACTGAACTGATGTGGGGTACGTTTCTGTGCTATCGGATACCGATCGAACTAACTAAATTTCATCTAATTAAACCAAAGTGATTTTCATTTATGCTTTGTACTCTACATAGCACCTATACCACATCAGAACTTCTATTGACCTAGCAGGCACATTGAACAACATTGTCTGGTTGTTATCCACAAATTTCAACACAATTGCAATACAAGACTGCAAATCAATTCCGTAATTTGCATACAAGGGTGAAAGTCAATGGTAAATTAGAGAAGAAATGAAGGATCGATACATGATACCATCAATAACACACACCTCAGTAATTCAATAAGCCCATTTCATGGCTGACTGGGTGGTGTGAGAGACATTTTCCTTTATTCGTATGCATTCGATACGATGCTGGTGCGAAAATTCAAAATAGAATTCTAACCCACATTGTTCAGTCCACAACAACAAAAGTTACTTTATGGCATAAACGTTTCCGTTAACAGAAAGCACAGAGAGAGAGAGATTCGGTATTGTAATACGGCTGAAATTTTCATATTTTCGATATGAAAACGAGGCATTATGATTCGATGAAATTAGAACCGTTTGTTGTTGATGGCAATGTCCAATTCATCAGAATATTTCAAGTGAAAATTTATGGTCATTAATGCTTCGTTCCCCGTATAGGAAATCATATTCGGGTCATTAAAATTACCATAATACCATTATATCCATTTTGCGGTGAATCGTCATCTAAATATTCACTTTTCATGAGCTATCCTACAATTTTCCAGCGATGCGGGAAAGACGGAAAAAAGTGTTAACAAGGTATTCGATATATGTTGTAGATAACTCTCGTTCGATGGGAGTGAGCAAATACTAATAACATTGGAGTCAGAATTTTATTTTACTTCTCTTCGTCTCGTTTAGGACTGACATCATAGAACATTTTATCGATGACATAATATGTAACCCCTGCAACTACCCTAGGAGAATTCAGAGGTAACTGACAGGAGTCTCTAGGTGTTCCAGAGTCTAAGTATTGTTCAAAATGGCCCTACCAAAACTAAAACTAGATATAGAGCTTGTATCTTTGACATGGAAAAGTCACGGAATATGTTTTCTTAAATCTGATGCTCAACATTTGTAAAAGTAATATTCTTCAGCTTTTTAGTTTTAATTTCCATTAAGAACATAGCTAACGCCGACCCGTACGAAACACCTATTCGTATCAAAAGCCTTTAATGTGAAACTCTTCATTTCTCTTACTTCATTTTCTTCTCTGCTGAAAAACTATTCTCCCTTTAAAATCACTTACATTATCCACTCTTTGCCTTGTTATCATATACAACTAAATTGCCGGAGGCAATATAGACAGCCCCGTACGAAGACAAATTTCATAAATTCCTATTTAAACAGCTATATACCGCTATATTTACCTATATTTCACTATAAATAAACATTTCACAGATAAATATATGCTATTATATAGCTCTATATGCCTGTATATAGCTCAATATAGCTGTATATAGGTATATATAGATGTCCGTATATGGAATCCCTGAAACCCCACACACATAACAAATTATTTCCATGTTAACAGAAACTCTCTAAGTATCATTTTTCCCAAGATATTTCTATTTTACTAAAATCCAATATGGCCGCCGGCAGCCATTTTGTTAGGAGACCGGAAATAGTACCGACGCTTTACATTCGTTAATACCTTTCAAACAAAAAAAAATTCATGAAATTCGGTCAAAATTTACTCGAGATATTGTCAAAATACACCACGTTCACTGTACTTCCGAGTAGCCAGATAAGAGCTCACTCCAAGAGACCTAGCTCACGCTCCGGAGAACATAATTTCATAAAAAAAAATTTCCCTGATTGGTACGGTCAATACCTATCTAATAAAGCTAAAACAGACGAAATATGTTCAAATGTGGCCGACCTACAAGCAAAAACTGCTTGCCGCCCTGTGCCTGTTTCACACCAAGGGGTCTAACTCACGAGTCGGCCATCCGATTTCCATAAACTTTTTTTTGTCGATCGGTATTGTAAATACCTTTTATTTGACGTATCACTTACAAGTTTAACGTTTAAATGTCCGGAGATATCTTCGGAAAACCGTAAAGCACTTATTGGGCCCCAGCTCAGGAGGGGTCGATCCAAAATCACTCATCTTCGAACTTAGCCTGTCTTTTGACATTACCAAACGGGGAAAAAAAGAATTTTCAAAATCGGATGCGTTTTACTCAAGTTATCGTGCAGACAGACAGACGGACAGACGGACAGACGGACATATTTTTTTTCGCGGATTTGGCATCTCTAGACAACCACAATAGGTTTCCCCTTACTCAGGGAGTCCAATTCGACGTGTTACAAACGTATGCGTAAACCTATAAGACCCCAGTACTTCGTACGGGTCTAAAAAGGTTAATTTATGTCTACCGATTTAATTCGTTTTTCCCGCATCGCACGAGTGAAACTTTGAACTTCATTACGTATAAATGTTCTATACAATGTTTGTCAACTAGGGAATGTCCGAAAAAATGAATAAAATTTTTTAAAAAGAAAACTTTTGCTATTCCAGCTTTTTTAACTTTATTTGTGCAATGTGTGCTACAAAAAAGCTTGATCAACAGGATACACATAATACTTTTTGCAAGTTTATAATTAATGTTTAAAAAAATGAGACGCAATCAACACCAATGTCATTAATTTCGATACGAGTGCGGAAAAGTATGCTATATGATTTTGGCATTAGGGAAAACTGTTCGGAAACTCTCACCTATCGACATTGCTACCAACGTCACAATGTACTTGTCAATCGCAAAATTATTATTTGATTATCAAGTGGACGCAATATTAAACTTCAACAAGGGCGAACTTTGCGGTCAAAGCAAAAGTTTAGTACAGAAATAGCTATTTCGGTAGCTAGTTAGTAAATGGGGTTGTTTTGCGCAGTAGATGTGAGATTGCTGATACGAGCGAACACGGAAAACTCATATATGCACCCCAGACGAAGAAATCGGGAACAGCTTCACGATTATAGAACATTAGTTGTGTGCTGCATATTGATCTGAGGATCATACAATGCCCGCCTAATGAATATTGTTGTTGTGTGCTGGATATTATTTTTCAGCGTGCAGGTCTTAGCTGTATGCCTGTTTTATAATATAAAATGACGCCATTTTTTTCAATTCAATAAACAACCTAATTTATCGTTTAATAGAAGAAATTGATTTAATTAACTTTATCAATTTTATTTCCGTTAGCAAAAAAAAAAAACTTTTTCAATTTTTTCTTTTATTTTCAATTTTATTATTATTACTTGTTATTAGCCGTAGATTTATATTTAAATTCATCATATTAAATTGCTAACAGAATTTTTTTTTTGCTTACGTTTTTTCCGGTCACCCACCCAAGTACGGACCGCGACCATCGATGCTTAACCTCAGTTTCTGACTGCCAACGACTTTACCACTGCTGCTATACTGCTTGCATATAGTGGCAGTCTTATTTCGAACCGTTGTTACTTTGCTTTATGCAGCACACAGGCATATTTATACCTGCATGCTGAATATTGAATATTTTCTATGAAATGTAGTACTTCTCCCCACTAAGAAATGTCATCGGATATTATTATTTTAATTCTGAGCCTGGTTCTGAATTAGAGGTTTTTTCAATCGTTCTACAAAAAAACTTTTCACATTAATAGTGAGCATCTATTACGCGAATTAATAAATTAAGATTGGCTCACCTAGTTTGTGTATATTACGGAGGTGGAAGCACGGGGTTTCAGGGGGTTTCGAACATTTAGTTTTTTCATGTTGCAGATATTGCAGTGTCAAATTCTGTCCAAGATGTGACATATTTGCAAGGTTTGCCTTTTTCACAAAGTATAAATCAGCGTAACCTTCGTAAAAAGAATCTTGAATCTGACAAGAGCACGTGTGCCAACGTGTAAAAAACAAATGTTCAAAACCCCCTGCTGAACCGTGGCGATCCTCTTGTCAAACGGACAGTACATAAACAAATTCCATCATTTATTGCTGAATACCACCAACTATTTCTGTTAACATTTCAAAAGCCATTAACACCGAAAATGGATTTAAAAGTTCGTTCGTCAAAATTTCTATTGAAATACATAAATGTAACATTATCATTGCATATTAATTCGGTAAAAATAGAAATAACTTTAAATGAAGGAATAAAATTAGATTTGACAATCATCTTTATGCGTATGTTCTTGAGATCTTCCTTTTATTTCATTAAAACAATAAATTTATTATTGCATAGTCCATTCTAAATACAGACGACTTTATTCATTTAGTCAATATTCAGCATGCAGGTATAGTTCGATAGTACCATTTAGTCAATATTCGGCATGCAGGTAAAGTTAAGTAATACATCCCACAACTAATTTGAAGATATAATTCAGCACACAGCAAATATATACCTGGGAACCTCACAATATTCCTACGAGCTGAATAATATTGTTGCCGGAACTATATTTTGAAAATATTCATATTACATGTTTATTGTAATACAACACACGGGAACATTATTCAGTCTGCAGCAAATATATGCAGCACACAACAAATGTCGAATTTGCCGAATTTTCCGTGAAGCGAGTCCGACAACAAATCGTGTGCGAAAATCCTCCATTCATTAACGTGTTGGCAACAAGTATTTATTTACTGTAATGTCAAAATCACAACAAATTAACATTAGTGTTGTGAAAAGTTTCATTATTTTCATGCAAAAACACATCGTCAGCCATAACTAGCACGTACTACACATACATGAAGTACCTATATAGATCAATAGCAACTGTGTGTAAATTTTATATTTGCGCACAGATCTGTCAATTACTGCACTGATATGTGTAGCATCCACTATAATATGTGGCATCTACTACAATGAATCAGTCAGTGTGTAAATAATTACTCTATTTGGATCTTTTTTCACAAAAGGGAGTCAGAATTAGAGAAATATGCCATTTTCTTACATCCATCAAATGTGACAAAATAATGATTTGTTTACCGAGGGGAATAAAATAGGAAAATCTAACATGAACAAAGTTTAGCGGCCAGAGCGGAGCGTTTCTTAACATCGAACAGGGTTATAGTTCTCTGATTTAACAATTTCCCTGCCACTACCAGAAAAATTGATTTTCATTATTTCCTTCGAATTTTTCGTAAAACTTTCCAATAAATCTGAAACTGGCGTAATTACGGTCCCAGTATAAGTTCCATAGATGCGGAAAGTCAATTGAAAGGATTTTCTTGCAGCACAATTTTTACTTATTTCTAAAACTTAAATCACTTCTAAAGCTCAGCGCTTACCATGAATTATTGTCATTTCAATTAAAAGTTGTTCTAATAAGTGTGTAGTACACTGTGTACCGTAAACCGAAAAACTTTTTGTGAAAACTTAAAATCTGGTT
Source organism: Bradysia coprophila (assembly GCF_014529535.1). Lineage (NCBI taxonomy): Eukaryota > Metazoa > Arthropoda > Insecta > Diptera > Sciaridae > Bradysia > Bradysia coprophila. Next base: position 8,169,306 of record NW_023503493.1, on the reverse strand, counting down.
CTTGTTTCAAGATAGCATGTGTAGTGTAAGCATTAATGTTTTACATTATCGCATTACGATCAAGCAGCAGTTAGTGTGAAATATTGTTACACTCAGGTCCGTATTAAAAGGAATATTTCTACGGCTTTCTATGCATTTTTAAATATTTTCAAGGATGTTGATCTCTAATCTGATTGGAAGTGATTACAACGTTCCGTAAATATGGGCAAAACAATTCGCCTTATCAACATTTTATTTTGACGAACTGTTAACAACACATAAATTCTTGAAATTCTAATCACAGACACACATGATTTATAGATAAAAACCGTATTTATCAAACCACCCACACGGAGATCCACTTTGATACCTGCCGCATACGTATGTTTACGTTCTACCGCTACTTATCCGCTGTTGATATTGTTTTCCATTCAATTGTTTCAATATCTCGTTATCATGCGAAAACAAAATCAATAACACGCACAAGTTTCCAGTCGTTGAGACCGCAATAGATGAAGAAACTTAATTATTTATTGTGTTTACGGCGAAAGAGTATAGCATCATATCGCATTACAAATCATTTGAATCATAGAGTTAACTCTATGATTTCAACGAAAGAAGTACAAAGCGCTTTAAGAGCGCTCACCCCTTGGCACCATTAAAGCACGTAAAAAGGTTTCTCCAAGTGGGATAAGTTATCAACCAATTTTTCCTTTAAAAGTAACACATTTTTACGTGCTTTAAGACGAATCTACACATGGCTAAATTGTTGCCTACATTTCCGGGCAAAATTATTATTATTTTGATGATAATTTTGGACTCGCATCCTTTTTGGAAAAAGTACGACCATCGTTTGGTGTTAAAATGTGTTAGGTTTCAGTTCAAATTTAAATGTTTGTGGTGATGTAACCTCAGTCTGAGAAAACCCAATATTTCACGAAAATTGACACATATTTTGAGTTTTCTCGGAGGTAGGTTACATCACCATAAATATTTAAATTTTTAGTGAAAGCTAACACATTTTAACACCAAACGATGGTCGTACTTTTTCCAAAAAGGATGCGAGTCTAAAATAATCATCAAAATAATAATAATTTTGCCCGGAAATGTAGGCAACAATTTAGCCATGTGTAGATTCGTCTTAATGGTTTTACTTTTCATCCAAAACATCAAAAAACGAATATTTTTGCGCACAAATGTAGTCTAGAAATTTGCCAAGGGGTGAGCGTTCTTACCCAGATACTTAGGAGAGATTTTCGAAGTGTAGCCTACATTTAGGCGAGATATCAATTCTGTCATGTTAAGCCAAAACACCGTATCGCATTTGTGCTTTTAAAAAGCTTTCGAGAGCTCGTCTTTTCCAATGGAATCCAAAAGAAACTCAGAGCTTTCAAAAACTATTCAAAGCACAAAGACCATTGCGATACGGTGTTTTGCCTTAACATGTTAACATAGCAGAATTAAACATAGTTCGAGGCGTGATTTGGAACTCACGTGAAGCTCGTGGCCAAGGCTGAACCAAAATGACCAGAAATAAACAAAAAAAAGGTTTAATCTTTATCAATGTACTGCACTTGTATACTTCAATCGGACTCCCGTCTCGGTATACGCACCTTGTGTCTACAGATTTATGTTGAAATCTGCTATTACGCATACAGACGAGAAATATGTTCTCTAGCATTCGCTTTACCATTTGATTGGAAACAGTTTTCGATTAAACATCAAATAACTTTCAGAACGGAAATTCCTTGTATGATACCTACCTACAGGGCCTATTTTCGATAATTTAAATTGTCGAAATTATAAAAAAATTATCAAAATTCTCCAAACGTAAATTTGAGAATTTCGATAATTTTTGTAGAATTTAGAGAATTTTTCGATAATTTCGAGAATTTAAATTATCGAAAATAGGCCCTTCCTACCTAGCGTATGCATAATGCGAAATTAGCGTTATGCCAAGAGACATATTATTCCTTTTAAACTATCTATCCAAAAGAGACATACAACAATGAGAATAGCTCGGAAATTTGAACAGTGGAATTCAATTTCAGACGGTGTATTCAGTGCGGCATTACGCTTATAAATTGTAGATAAAATTTTATCGTAGTTTCTTCGAAAATTCCCGTTTCAGCAGTTTTTATTGAATGGGAACAAACACGGAAATTTAAGTAAAAACAATGCCACTGAATGCCTTACTGGGATATATAATGAAAACAGCTGGTCGGAAATAAGACGACAATAAAAATGAATTTGTGCATTTTTCACAAAAAGTCGATTATATCACATTTTAAGTCTGCGATATAGACGGCAAACGTCTATGTATGCGGAGGATTACTGATGACAATTTGTGAGAGAGGTAGAAGAACGAAGGAACGAAATGTTATTGGGCTTTATGTTAAAATTGAATAGAATTTTAGTGCTTCACTTAACATCAATGGAAGATATAACCTAATTTACTTCACGGCAGGAAATGTAGCAATTTTGGATTTTAAAAATTTCAAAAATAATTTACACCTCGACGATATACCATAAAGGACTCGGCAACCGTGTCTCCGTGTGGAAAGGATGCACTCTTTCGAATTTTTATAATTACGTGGGTAATAGTGTGAGGTGCCATTTGAAGCGCTTAATCAAACTCTGCAACAATATAACATGACGAAAGTCAACAGCTTCTGTGTCAAATCCTTCAAATTATCTTACTAGACCAACCACAGAACTTCAAATTGTCTTATTTGATTACCATTTGTCTTCTACAAGTCTATTTAATTTGACAGAGAATTCAATAAGCGCGAGACCTGATTTTGACATAGGAAGATACATCGAAAGTTTGGTCTAGTAAGATAACCGGGAAATTTGAATCTTGTTTGATTGATATGACAGTGAAGCTGTGACTTTTGTCTTCAATAATAAGTTTACAGACCAAGAATCCAACTTTTGGAAAAATGTGGAAGTAACTTATTTTGAGACGAAAAAAGTTATTTATTAAAAATGGTATAGATGTGCAACTCATAAGAAAGAAATAACATGAGCGGATGTTGTTTACAGACCAGCTCATATTGTTCACACAAAGCTGCGGCCGAGTTGTTCATATATGAAAAAACGCACCGGTAGGTGAGCGAACAGCTTTCTAATGGAATTACCAAACCCTCTTTAACTACCTAACTGCGTAGGCTTTGCATGTACAATTAGACATTAGTCAACAGTGCATGATTCTACAAAGAAATAAATTCGTATTTTGACAGCGTGAAAACGAAGTTTATTTGCTAAAGAGGGTATTGGAATTACTGTAATATACCTCACCTTCAAATAACAACATTTTATTGCATACACTTGCACGATACTCAATTTCTAGACCTATAGGTTTCTTCCGTTTCTTCCAAGGTCGTTCAAAATGTCAATTGTCATCCACAGAGAAGCCAACACAACCTCACTTTGAAGTTTTAACGAAGAAATTGGTTTAAGTTGCGGTTATGTTTGCTTCTGTGGATGACGGTCGGTTGTTTTCGGCCTGTCAAAATTCGTTTTTACCGTACGATGGAAGAAACCTATTATCGCTTAGTCTAAATTCACAGTCACCCGTTTTGCATCCGTGTACGCGATAGTTGACATTTCAAACAATAGAGATGAATCTGCTGATTTTATATGTAAAACTCAAACTTGTTCTTAGTGAAGGGAGTCAGAACCATTTTGGTAGATGTACGTTTACAACCGAAATAATTCTTTGATCTCTTTTCATTGGTTTAGGATCGAATGAGTCTGCAAAAAGGAATATTTTTTAAAAGATGAAACCTAATGGTTTTTTGGCTGTAAACGTTCCGACGAGAATGGTCCTAATCTTCAAAATTTGTACTTCAGGCCGAAAAAACGCAAGCAATTTTGCGTTGTTGAGATCGACAATTCTGTTTCGTCTTCGATTGTAATTCGATTTGTAGGGAACGCAGCATAATGGGGGACTGAAGTTTTTTGACAAGTTATTTTTAGTCGTCGTAAAACATTATTCTAAACAAAACATTGTTTTACGGTATGTCTCTGCAATGCACTGATTTTTTTATAATTTCGTCTAAACTTTGATACGTAGAGCTGCCCGTAAGAAAATTACAAAATGGCAGCCCTATATTTCTGATTTTACACTGTTTTTAGAAATTCTTTTGATCAGAATTGTCGATACCCATGTAGTTCTTGCTGCAGAACACCTTACACATGCTAATTTTCATCGAGACTGGAAACAGCTTCTGGCACATTTTAGGCGGCTTACAAAATTGGGTCGATTTTGGGCGATTTTGGGTCGTACTTTGTAAACAAAATCGTGTCTGTAGAAGAATCAAACTACTAATGCATGAGCATTTGACTTGTTTACAGGTCTGTTGTGTATGAGTTTACACATCGTTCTGATGTGCGTTTTCTTTCGCAGTATGTGCTGCTCTGTATTGGCTATAGCTACAGTACTCCAGCACGTGGAGTGTAAGTTTTTTAGTGATGAGGCGTTTTGAAGAATTTTATTTCTTCATTTAGCTAATGATTCACTGAAAAATAGCGTGTATAAAGTTATGACAACCTATCGTAGCTTGGTCATTTCTTTGCCACTGTCGCCATGGCCTGATGAGAAATGGTATTTTTGAACTGCATATTAATGCAACATGTCAAAAGACATATTTAAGTTTCTCACAGATCGAAACAGTGGCCAAACGTACCTCGATTTTAAACAAAATAAATTTTATTAAAAAATTTGTGCATTTCAGAGGCATACTGTAGAACAATTTTTTGCTTAGAATAACGTTCTGCGTCGAATTGGTCAAAACTTCAATCTCCCATTGTCCTTCTCAACAACGCAAAATTGCTCGTGTGGTTTTCGGCCTTACATGAATCAACCATTTATTGGGTCAACGTAGCTATTTCAAGTATTGTAATTTGAAAAGAATAAACAAAACTTACCCAAAAATGCTTGAATGGCTCCAAACGGCATCACAAATAAACTGACCAGCAGATCTGCAATCGCCAATGAAAATAGAAAATAATTGGTCACGTTTTGCAGCTTTCGGTCCAGTGCCACGGCCAAACAGACAAGAATGTTGCCAACACCTCCAGCAATTATAAATATTATCACAAAAAGGAAACTCCAATCAAACGAACTGGTTGGTATCACATTAATCAGATCAGTACTAGTACTACTACCAAATGAGTGGTTGACGATTGAAACTGGATCATTGAAGTACTTATAGGTCAGAAAACATTTGATAGGCTCCATTAAAGACGAATTAACTACATCAATTAGATCGTTTTCATACAACGAACTATTAACATTAACATTACGGCAATTTAATACTTGGTAGACATTACAATTATTATCACTACGAGCAAAACTACTGCTATTGATCGCTACATCTGTGACGCCATCAAATCGTCGCGGCAGAACCAGATTTATCTCAGACACTGGATTCAACACACTGCCGATCACCACTGACGTATTGTACGCACAGTCGACAACATTTTCGATGGCATTGCTTACAAACTGCTGGAAACGTTCAACGACGCTGCACTGAAACGTCGCCTCCAAAGTGGTATTGTCTGCACTTTGTAAATTGCATACGAACGTCTCTGTGGTTGAATTATATGCACTGTCGTCGACGATGTCGCCCATAATGGTGGGCACTTGCTGTTGATCGTATGTGCAATAGATTTTCGGTCCCCAAAATGTCGACCATACCGGATGAGATGGTGCACAGAAAATAGGTTCGGGAACCGTAACATTTTGAGCATCCATTTCATTGTCTTTCCATTTTACAATTTTATGCCGATTGAAGCTTCAGATAAAATTTCGTGTGCAGTGTCTGCAATGAAAAAAAAAACGAAGGAAAATTATCTTAATTTGTCTGCTTGTTAATAAAATCTAAAGATATCAATTCAACAGACAACCGTGAAGACTTATTTTTCAACTGAACAAGAACGAACACAAAAAAAAGACAAGAAATCCTCTCATTTGATAAAAATATAAAATCGTTTGCGAACTTCACTTGCAATTTATTACGTAGAAAATGATAGCACTTTCTCGAGAAAAAAGATACCTTACAAACTAGTCATGAAAGCCGTGTTAAACGCCGCCGCGTCTGGCGATAAAATTAATTTATCTGTGTCGAGTAAAATAGCGGGCTTTGGCCAGTGTATAAGTATGCCATTAAGGAACAGTATTCACAAATTATGTAAACCAAAAATGTATTCCACTTAAAAATATACCACGGAACAATAAATACTGTTTATATACGTTTTTACACAATGTTACCACTACCACTTCCGTGCGTGTAGCAACTTCAAATATACAAACAGTTTTGATTGTATGTGTGGATCAGCTGAAACGAATTCATATTGAAATTTCACTGCCTCTGACTGTAGTAATCCTTAGGAATATATTTGCGCAAAAATATCACCAGCTCTCAGGCCATTGTTCAGGTAACTGAATTTTCATACTAATTTTCAGGTAAAATCGGATCAGGTAAACATAGATTGAATCACGTCCAGGTATCTTCAGATTAAATTACAATAAAGCCCTGAGGTTTCAGGTACCCTGAATTTTTCATACACATTTTCAGGTCAACATGCATGTCATGTTTCAGGTAAAATCAGGTCAGATAAAAACCTGTTTCGAATTGAATTAATTTACAAACCTCCCTCTTTAATTTCGTTCTGCGAAAATGACTGGAACTGTACGCGCTCCAGTCTGAACGGCGGCTCTCACTGCTGATTCAACCTGTTATTATCTCAGTTTTTATGAAGTCTATTTGATGAATCATATTGTTGCAATATAAATATTCTTTGAATTTAATTTCACCAAATTTTTCATCTTTATTTCGCCAGAGATGAATGTTCAACGTACACTAATAATAATAAAAAGAAGACGAAAAAATAGTAAAGTTTATGGCCCCCATTAAAGTCCAAATTGTTTGTTAAATTTTAAGCTCTTCCCAGTCCGAATGATTTTTTTTTGTTGTTGCTAATAAACCACCCACTCATTATTGAGAATATGTCTGTGAGAAGAACGAATTTATCGCTACCTACGAATGGGTTTACGTTTAACGTTATTTGATATTTATAAACATTTTTTACTTCACGTTGCTGAAATAATAAAGAAATTTTTTTCCTTGACTCCGTGATTCAGAAGTCAAGGTCATGTTTGTTTTGAAGAATCGATTGAGCTTTACATTGACCAATCTCACAATTGACTGGTTTCACTTCGACTTTCTGTAAAATTGAAACTGCACACAATAAAATCAAATTAAATCAAAAATGGAATTGTCTCCTTTCTGAAGAAACAAATTATAACAATGAGTTTTATGGATCAATTTTGTGATTGCTTTAGCGAGCCATCACAATTGATGAATTGAATTTTGTTTTTCAGTTTCATTCTGGCAGACTGAAAGTTCTTTACAATATCGTAATCGAAATCCGAGTAAGTCTAAGTAAATTTGATTGGATGATGATGAGCACCTAAAACTTACTAATTCAATCGAGGGGTGGGTTGTAAATTTCGTAGACAAAGGATTTGAGAATTTTCGTTTTCCAAGGATTTGTTACTGATTCTGGATGGATTTGCCAGGGATTTTATTCAGTTTTCAAGGATTTTCTTCTTTTCATTCGATTTTCTTGAGTATTTTTAAGGATTTTTTATGATTTTGCGGATTTTATTGAGAATTTTCCATTGCTTTTCTATGAATTCGATTAATTTTATTTTGTAAAATTTTGAAGGATTTTCTATGGATTTTCTTTTGTCTTTTTTCAATCGACTGTTAAATCAAGGGTCTTAAGTCAGAAAGTACGCCTTACGTTCACTATGATCGATTTTGTGAAATGTATGAAATGTTAGCAAAAAACGGAAGATACAGAAATGTCTGTAACGCACGTGATGACGTATTTAAGAGCGATGGACACTTAGCAAATTTTTTAGCCTACATTTAGGCATAAATTTACTCACTCTGCAAAGGGTTCTCTTAGTATGATAAGTTATCACTAACAAATCAGTTTTTCAACACACTTTTTTTTGCTTTTATTAATTTTACTTTTTCAAAAAAGGTTTTGGTTCAGAGAAATCATCAAAAAACGAATATTTTTCCACCTAAATGTTGGCTACAAATTTGCATATGCACTTTTCAGAAATTTGGTGTCAATCGTCGAGGATTAAAATTCTTGAGGTGAGTAGATGGGCAATATCGGACTAATGATCTCGGAGTTGTTCCTAAAACAATTTTTTCCAGATGGGACTTGCGTAGTGCTGATCCGATCTTCAATTTTTTTTGTTTCCTTATTGAAGAATAAAATTCGTGAGGTCTGGTTTACAGACGAACAAAATCGATCTAATGTTCTCGATGTGTACTCCCGAAAGAATTTTCCCCGATACTTATAGTAATTCTGACCTGATTTGCAATTACCTGATGATTACCTGCAACCGGCTTCCTTTTTCCAAACTTTGCTCACAGACCAATGAAATATAGGCCCTACCTCTTGGGTCATCACAAGGCAAAATGCATTTAAATGTTTTGTTTTACAAGATAGGTAAAAATCTATCGGTTTTTTACAGTCGTGTAAAATGTTTAACTCATTGCAGCGCGTCTGGACGTATGTATTATCTGGTCTTATTTTAAAGAATGGAGGTTTATATTAAAGAACAAGATTAGTCAAGGGACCCGACCCACCCATAAGGTGAGACCTATTCCGTTCACAAGTTTTCGGTGTAATTCAGTGTAGACGGTTGACAAACTTAAGCAACGCTTCGCGCATAAGTGTATACTAATCCAAAAATAAATTGTGACAGCTGTCTGTTGTGGCTTTCATGAAATAGAGCTTTGACTTATGAGTGATTGTGTAAAACCTATTCCCGCCTTCCGCAATCCGCTTTAACATTAGAGAAGTTCTCACTTGTTGCTAGTAAGAGTAACTGAAATAAAATTTGCGTTTATTGCCGATAGTTAACAAAGATTGACATCAAATCAATGCCGTCCGTTTAAAAATCCTCGTAATAATCGATTCCAAATCACAAATCACATAAATTATCGGAAGTGACTTTACATTTATTCATTTAATTTCTGATTTCTTTATTCATTTCGTATAATAACAAACAAATTCGTGGAAAATCTAATTATTAGCCATAATTTATGCAAACTTCCGTTTCTCAATATTATATCAGCCCATCAAAATTTACGTCTTTTCCTTGTTAGCATCAAAAATAAAAAGAGAAAAAAAAATTGGTTTTACACAACCATGTAATAAAGAGCAAGGTATATAATAGGAAGATGGAATATTATGGAAATTGTAGCTCGGTGATTTGAAAAGTAATCTAGGAGAGCGTTTTTTTGTTCCCATTAAAAGTTACAACAATGACGCCTATGCATAACAAAAATCACTCTCGTCGCTCTTGTTCAATGTTGCCGATATTGTACTTGTAACATTTAATCCACATTAAGCTCTGCACAAAATATTTCAATCAGTTAAAGTTTACAAATCGTCATCCCGTACGATGAAAAAAAAACTTTTTTCATCTGCTTAGTATTCATGCAGCATCCGATCGAAACTAATAGACTAGATTATCATCCAACGGATAGCAGGGTATAGATTATAATTTAGAAAGGATGAGGTTTGATTATGTGCTTTCTATTATGGATGGAAATTCAATATTTTTGTTCAGTATTGCAAAAGTAAGTTCCGTAAATTGTTTCTCCTACTCAAAAGTTACACTGCGAAAAACTGGACCTGTTCGCAATCGTTGAACAATCCACAACAAATGTAGAACAAGTGTAGAAGCAAAATTTTACTAAAGCAGTAACAATGATTCATTTTCCATACATTGAGCTAGTACATGACCCACTTTCCAGCAGGTACGGCTTTTGGGAACAGTTCTTTGTTTACCGAGGGCAGAAAATAGGAAATTCTAGGAAGGGCGATGTTTGCGGCCAGAGCAAAGCGAGAGCTGTAATTTCGCTCGAGTTGGAATCCTATTTCTCCCAGAGGTGAACACAACGTTTTTCATGCGTGTATGTTGTGCTCTACCGCTTTTCTACACGAAACGAAAACATCAATTCGCTATACCATTTTCGAAAACAGAAAGATACAAAAAACGGCAAAACGGCAAGACGGCAAAACCCGACGCGCGAATGAAAAACATTTTTACATATTTTCTTGAATTTTCGTACATTTTCTCGAATTTTCCTACATTTTTCCAAAAATATTTTTTTCGGGAAATTTAAAATTTTGGAAAATCTAGGAATAAATTCAAGAAAATATGGGAAAGAGTGTTCCCAAAAATAGTCCCTGCTTTTCAGTCAAATCACCCTTCGAAAGCGAGTAAGGTAGAATCCTTAGCAACAACTAACACATCACTCAAATTTAGTCGTTAATCTCTTCTTCTAACACTTTATACAAACCTCCATGCAATTTCATAAACTTATACACCTCTGTGCCATTCACGTTTCCCCAAATTAAACCATGAAATCGTGTCGACTTATCACACTAGACCCATTCAAAAATCGATCGAAAACCATTTCAAACGAGGAAAAATGACTGAAAAAACGAAAAAAACTGGAAAAACGAATCGCAGAGCGAAAATTTTTCTTCATTTTTCAACGGAAAAGTCTTTTTTCTCAGTGTAGGACATACACTCGTTACGAATCAGTGTTTTTTGATCGATGAATTAATAAATGAGCAGAAAAAAATCGGCCAACGGAAATCATCTTTTACTTATTGCTCCCATATATAAAAGTTCACATTTACAGGATACGAACCAGTAAACTCTTGAGTAAAGTGCTGCGGTTTGAGTTTTTTTCCCGTATTTTCTCATCATGATTAAGTGTTTTTTCTGTGGGTTAATAGGTGTAGGTTAGACGGAGTTTTGATAGGAATTTCAATCATTTTTGTTTTTCTGTATTCATGTTAAACGATTAAAGTTTGGCTTATTTGCGGGTGAAATTTCGTATAAATTAGATTGGTTTCTGGGTATTGGCAATACAATATTCATTTTGAAAGGCATACAGAAGCATGTGCTCGAATTGAAAGAAAGCTTAACTTTCAATGTGATATGGTTCAATGGTGTATTTACCTGCTAGAAAGTCCCTTACTGTAAGTGGTGCATAAATTCATGTGCTAGTGAATGCACAGCATATATGTTAAAACAAAACAAAACAGAAGTCAGTTTTTAATTTTACCACGTACCGCAATATAACCATATACTGTTGGTTAATAATTTATTCTTCATGTCTCAGTGCGAGTTATTTTCCTAGCGCATGCTGAAAGGCTTTTTTTTTAGCAGAGGTTTCCAGCACGAATCGTAGGCAAGTTCTGGAATCGAATTCGCTAAAAAAGGCTTTCAGCATAAGTTAGGAACAACGCTTTTCCTAAACGACGGTGGAAATACGTGACAAGGTCGAGATATTTCAACACTAGGTAGGAAATAGTATATTACTGTACAAGGGAAGGAATTTGATGAGTAAAAGTGTCAGAGGGCTTTAGCCCAAGGTACTTTTACTCATCGTAATACGAAATATCAAATTTTATCCCGAGTGTAGTATGACGTTTTACTTTACGAAAGAGGGAAAGACTTTTCCCTAAAGACGGAAAGTCCATTTTCCCTACCTAGTAAAGGAAAACCTATTTTTGCACCAACCACTAAAACCACTAATATGACACATATGATGGAAATGTCACTTCACTTGTTTACCATTGTGTGTTTGCCAATCTCGGCTACGCCTCGATCGATGCATTTGTGTTGTTTTAATAAATTCGAACATCTCTTCATCTCTTCTAATGAACGATTTCCATGTGGGTAAACATCCACGTAATGACAATTTTTCGGATGGAAGAGCGGATAAAAGAATTTTCCAGTAGAACCGCACGTAAAGGATTGACAAGTTGTTAACAAGGAACGGTTTTAATATTCGGTAAAGTTCTCTACATAGCTTAGAAATTCCAAGTTGGAATAAAGATTAAAATTCGTAGGTTTATTAGTCTCAGCTACGTCTCGGATCAACAAAATTCACGTGAAAAATGGAGTTTTCAACTTTTCATCCCTACGTATGTAATAGTATTTTACATGACTAGGGATAAAAAGATGAAAAGTTGAGTTTTCGTGTGAATTTTGTTGATCCGAGGCGTAGCCGAGGTCAACAAACACACGAAAACGAGACTTTTCATTTTTATCCTGAGTTATGTAATGGATTTTATATGCTGAGGGCGTCGAAAGAAGTGCTTAAAACATGAAAAGTACGGTTTTCGACGCATGTAGCATGTAAAGAACTATTACTATACTAACTGCAGGATGGATGTACAGTTTTCGTGTCAATTTTACATACTCCCATACGCCTTACTCATTGAAAGCTGGCTAAAAGTTGGATGCATAAAAAAAGTTTTACCAAAAAAAAATCTAATTCCAAGTCGATAAAAATTGCAATATTTCATATCCGTTCCAATATGATTCGCATAGCCCGGATGTTAACGAAAAAAAGAACTTCACATTCAATGGATTTTCAAATTCAATCTGTAATCCATAATGAAAGCTCCATTGTCTCGTCCATAACAAAGTTTTTCTTCGCAAGTCAACTACGGACAATGCGAGCATCGTCAACGGTTTTTTTTGTTCGGGTTTTGTTTTGGATAGACATTAATATCAACATTTGCGAAACAAATAAATTGTTGCGGCGCCTGATGATATTCTACCAGTGAGCCGAAACACCATTAAATCAATAAATAAAAACATTTATACCAACCGCACACATATATTACAAAGTGTGTATGTGGATACACTGTATGGGCAGATATAGCGGGAACAACTGGAAATGGTTGATACGTTATAAAAATCTGAAGAAACACAAGTTTTGCTTTAAACGCCCATGAAAAATTGACAATAAAAAATGTTTTCTTTTTATTAGCCGGATTTCTGTTTATGTAAGTAGTTCATTTTAATTGCCATATGTTTTATTGTTTGCCTAAGCTTAAAAGATCTGAATGTTTCTTTAGCCAATAAAGTAGTGTGGCACACACATATTTTATGCAACGCACCACACACACTACCAATATGTACATTGAAAAGCAATATATCCGGTGTCATGTGCCAATATTGCTACTTGTTTTTCCCCCACGATTTTTCCACTCGTTTGTTATGTGATATAGTGCGGATGTTTACATTATCGTGACCAAAAAAACAACAACTACAACACCAACCGCAATTAAACCTACAAATTGCTCACTAATCTAATCTAAAAGTTAACTCAAATAGCATAACGTCGTCAGTCACATAGAATGAACCATTTCAGCTTTGAATAGTTTACAACTATACCGATTTGTTAGGTGTGCATATTCCGGTGAGAGTTTAACAAGTCTGGATGACACTGAGACAATGTTTGCAAACGATTCAACAAGGAGTCAATGCTCCAAAGTACAGCTAAATAGACAGTTTTTAGAGAACCCATTGACACGTATTGCTGGGGGCTACAACAAAGGAAAAAGTTGTATGTTAAAGTAAATGGGATTGCAGTTTTATTTAGCATACAAAACAGTGGAATTGTGTGAACTCCTTCCATCAAAAACGCTTCCCATTGTTTCCGTAGGGCTATTATCTATTGGTAGACCTTTATATATAACAGTTTAAGAATTGAATATCCCTTCTGTGTAAATAAGCTTTGAATAAAGCGTCTGTACCTGTTACGGACGACTATCATCTGTTATCGATAACGAAATCGATTAATAAACGACATGCAAGCTCTGACTAATGCGGTTATATGTAGCAATGTTCAAAAAATTGAAGTAAAAGATTCGAATCTACAATCTATTAAAAATGTTGTTACGAATTGTATCGTCTAATCGTCTATGGAAAATCGTGTGAAGATTATGAACGATCGAGAAGGCGAAGAACGAGAAATGAATCAAAGGAAACGATCTAAAAGTCAGTCACAATTGTACAATCGAACGGAAAATATAGAAATATATCGAACGAGATGTTCGGGGGATCGCAACCCCGATTGTGGTCGATTTATTGTAAAGTAGAATTCCTGACAAATGCTGATATCAAACATTCTGATACTGATATGCTTGTCACCACCAGTGAAAAGTTAGGAAACAGATCAAAAATTTAAGACGAGTTTTATTTTTAACTTGCTTAATGCTCAACAGTCCTACAACAGTCCTCAACAGTAAAGAACAAAAAATATAAAATTTTCGAAAGAATATCATCTGTTACCGATAACGAATGTAGGAATAAACGACATGACCTGGACCAATGCGAACTAATATAGTCAAAAAATAGTCAAAATAATGAAGTATGTACCTATTATATGGTCTTTAGGTGCAATTGGCTTACCTAATCAATCATCAAAGATTGACATTTAGTCGATTCGCTGTTTAGACCCGTACGAAGTACTGGGGTCTTATAGGTTTACGCATACGTTTGTAACACGTCGAATTGGACTCCCTGAGTAAGGGGAAACCTATTGTGGTTGTCTAGAGATGCCAAATCCGCGAAAAAAAAATGTCCGTCTGTCCGTCTGACCGTCTATCCGTCTGTCTGTCTGCACGATAACTTGAGTAAAACGCATCCGATTTTGAAAATTCTTTTTTTTCCCGTTTGGTAATGTCAAAAGACAGGCTAAGTTCGAAGATGAGTGATTTTGGATCGACCCCTCCCGAGCTGTGGCCCAATAAGTGCTTTACGGTTTTTTGAAGATATCTCCGGACATTTAAACGTTAAACTTGTAAGTGATACGTCAAATAAAAGGTATTTACAATACCGATCGACAAAAAAAAAGTTTATGGAAATCGGATGACCGACTCGTGAGTTAGACCCCTTGGTGTGGAACAGGCACAGGGCGGCAAGCAGTTTTTGCTTGTAGGTCGGCCACATTTGAACATATTTCGTCTGTTTTAGCTTTATTAGATAGGCATTGACCGTACCAATCAGGGAAAAAAAAGTTTATGAAATTATGTTCTCCGGAGCGTGAGCTAGGTCTCTTGGAGTGAGCTCTTATCTGGCTACTCGGAAGTACAGTGAACGTGGTGTATTTTGACAATATCTCGAGTAAATTTTGACCGAATTTCATGATTTTTTTTTTGTTTGAAAGGTATTAACGAATGTAAAGCGTCGGTACTATTTCCGGTCTCCTAACAAAATGGCTGCCGGCGGCCATATTGGATTTTAGTAAAATAGAAATACCTTGGGAAAAATGATACCTAGAGAGTGTCTGTTAACATGGAAATAATTTGTTATGTGTGGGGTTTCAGGGATTCCATATATGGACATCTATATATACCTATATACAGCTATATTGAGCTATATACAGGCATATAGAGCTATATAATAGCATATATTTATCTGTGAAATGTTTATTTATAGTGAAATATAGTTAAATATAGCGGTATATAGCTGTTTAAATAGGAATTTATGAAATTTGTCTTCGTACGGGGCTGTCTATATTGCCTCCGGCAATTTAGTTGTATATGATAACAAGGCAAAGAGTGGATAATGTAAGTGATTTTAAAGGGAGAATAGTTTTTCAGCAGAGAAGAAAATGAAGTAAGAGAAATAAAGAGTTTCACATTAAAGGCTTTTGATACGAATAGGTGTTTCGCACGGGTCGGCGTTAGCTATGTTTTTAAAAATTGTTCGAGGAATTGATATCGCTGCGGCATCTTGCATAGTAATGAAACAGTTGCGTGTAATGTATTTATGGGCTCAGTGATCAAAAAAATCTTTCAGGATGTGTTGAAATGATCGCATCATAACTCGTTTAATATGTCTGTCCGCACTAACAGTTGGAACACAAAGTGGTAGAAGAAATCACTAAAGTTATATTTCCATCATAAAATGTTTCTTTTATTATTTGTTTACTATCATTTCCACATTGCCTGACGTCTCTCTTAAAAGAATATTGCATATTATACACGTGCGCCCCGCTGACAGACAGTAGTTGAAAACGAGAATTGAATACAAACAAAACTGGTAAGATATTGTTAACCTGTCAAAGACGGCAAGCATACTAACAGTTTTACTATCTGATCTATTACTTCATTTGATCGAAGATTTTCATAGATTGATTTCAGAAATCTTTTACTTCATTTGTTTTGAACTTGCTTTTTGCTAATATAAGAAATCTTTAGTCAGAGCTTGTCGTTTATTATTACTGTCATTGTCGATAACAGATGACAGCCGTCTGTAACAGGTTCAATGTTTAAATGGAAAAGCACAACTTAACATCAGAGTAGGAAATTCATAAAATTCGCGCACTAGTGATAGACATATAAGTTACTAATGCAACAAGATTCGTATGAGGAACAGAAATTCTAATTTGTGATACAGTAGCGAGAACTAAAGAGTATATGGCACTTAGTCCAGAGAAATAATAACAGATGGTGCTGATAGTACACCGCAGCGCCACCTGATATCATTTTTCGGATATGAACACATCACCACATTTTTTATGAGACAATTTAGCATTTTAGCACATTAGAAACAGACCAGAAATAATTTATTCTCGCCACAGAATTGCGTAGACTATATATTGTTTTGTGCTGGCACGATAATTTAATTATTCCCAAAAAATCATTTTCTAAACATGATGATGTTCCAACATACAACTAACCGTAAAATCTATTGACAATTAGGTTATATTAGGTTATATCAATAGATCAATGTCAAATAACGGCTTTGTGAAAATGACAGCTTATTTGACGTCTCAAACGACATTGTCATGTCATTTAATTTATTTTTCAAAAAGTTGCCCTTTAACAAATGATCCACGTAGCTCCTGTAACCGGTATGTATACACTTCTAAGGAGCTTGGTTATTTTTATTTAAGTTATATGCTCGGTAAAGTGTTTGTGATTACATACTTTTGTGGAAAATCGTGTTTTGAAGAATGTAGAGTTCAGACCACACTAGTGTCAAAACAACGATTTCCGCACAGTTATGTAAGTTATTTTACCTCTTAAGTGCGGAATTTATTTTGCGGGCACCCTGCGAAAAATGAATTTTTGCAGCACATAGGAGGTAAAATATCTTATGTCCTTGCTCGAAAGTTTTTTGTTTTGGCTTTTGTTACAGCTCACACTCACCAAAACAACAAACTTACGAGTAAGGACGTAATATACTGACATTCAACGATGTTGATTGTCGTAAAAGTGCAGCATCCATTTTTTATTACTACATTATTGCGCTAATGAGCCATCTAACGGCGTTAACTGAATGCACTCAAAAAAAAATTTTTTTTGTACATCGAACATTGTATTCAAATGGAAAAAGTTCTGTTGGCACAACCAAACCAAGATTCAACATAATGTGCATCGCTTAATGTCACGTATTGAATCGTAATCAATGGAAACTCCATTTTTTTCGTTGTGCAATATATCATGCTGAGTTGACTAGTACAATGAAATTGTTGTTAATAAATGTCAACCGTCAACCGGTGATGAAACTTTTTTTCTGGATTTTTTTTTAATGAATTGTGCAACCTCGTTGCATGCATATGCAACACATTTCGTAACAAGTTTTCAATGTGCACGCTGTGTCGAGCACATTTAGTGCGTTAACAAACTTCGTTACTCAACTTGTAGCGTTAAAAAAAAGTTTCAATCATAGTAGAGAACATTTCTGGGCCAATATTTTCCATTTATTATTCGGGAAAAAATTTGTTTTTTTTGTACTCGTTAGCATATTTGTTCGAAAATGATTTTCCTCCGAAATAAGAGAAAAGTTTGCAACCAATCCAAGATGAAGTGTAAATACAGCACTTAAAATTAGACTGAAAACTTATAAGCAAAGTCATAAAACGTACTACTTTGAAATGAAACTAACGAAACCGAAATAGAATTCAGTTTTGCTAAAAAATAAATATTTGCGAAAAAATCATTTCGATTTTATTTACCCGTGTGGAATTATTCAAAATTCCTAATTTTGGGAGTTCAAGAATTTTAAGAATTTAATTTCCTGAAAATTCTTGAAAATAAGCCCTAAATCGATTTGAGTTCATATAAATGGTATTACGGCATATTTACCGTACTGGGTGTTCAACTTTTTTACGTACGTTCCGTTTTCCTCGCATACCTTCATAGACTTTAACATCTTACTAGGCCCCACTTTTTGGGTGGGTTAGATCCCTTGACTGACTTTTTTTCAATTAATTTTTGCGATTGTTGCAAAAAATCCCATAAGAAGTGTCAAGTTACGAATTCCTATAATTATGAAACTACGATAATCTGCACCCTGGGAATTCATAACTTTAAAAATTCGTACCTTGATAAGGTATAAGGTGGCCTGTATAAAATCCCACAAGAACTGTCAATTTATAAATTCTTAAAATTACGAACATATGAGAATCGAGGTCCTGACTTCATTTTTTATAAATTGCGCATTCCTTTTATTTTATTCAAAACCAAATTTCATAATAAACAAAGCGAACTTTGTACATTTTCCAACGATCGATTGTCTGCTATAAAAGGCGTTGAAAAGATTTCTTGTTTATTGAACTAAAATTAAACTCGTGTCGATTACGGCACTCGCTTCGCTCTGGCCGCAAAGAACACACTCGTTCAATTTTTTATACAAACAACTACCACGAAATCACTCAAAAAAATCTTTTTCCAATACTTTCCATTAACGAACCAAAAAACGTTTCTGGAAAGCCATTGAGAATTCCTCGAGTTATCGCGTTACCAAGCGTCGAAACGAAAATTCTTCTGTGAATATCACAGAGATCATCCGTCTCTTTTAGCCCATCTTATCAGTGTTATCAAGCGACAACACAAAAATTCTTTTAGAAATATAAGATCACCCGCCCATTATAACCCTTAGAACCTCAAGAATTTAATTCCCTGACGAATAAAACATTTCCTTTGGAAATCCATTGAGCTTTACTCGAATTATCATGTTATCAAGCAACAAGACAAAAATTCTTTTGGGAGTATCTCAGAGATCTCCCGTCCGTTTTAACCCATCTTCAAACTTAACCTCAAGAATTTAGTTCCCTGTCGAATAAGAAACAGTTTTTGGAAATGCGATGAGGATATATCAAGGAATGAACAAAGTGTGACAAACATTTCCTGTATTTGGTATGGTATGGTAGATATGGTATGTCCATGCAAACCGGAGGACATAGCGATTTTGCTGGTGTGTTTCCACTTTCATTGGTTTTATGTACCTTCATATATTTTCAATCATAATAGTAGTGAACATTGTGTGACAAACATTTTAGAGTGTTTATAATCCGTAAACGTTTAGTCAAGGGAATAAGATATCTCTTAAATTCGAATTGAACTAAATTCAGCGATGGAAGTTATAATTCCACGACAGTACTTAACAGTCAAGGGTATTATGTCAGAAGATACATATAACTTAGGCAATACGGAACCGATTTTAAAAAAATTGGTTTTAACCGACAAGCACTGAAAATTTTTAACTCAAGTTCGTAGTAATGATCTGCTTAGATATTCCCGAAAACATTTTTGTCTGTTTGATGGGACGATAGATTGGGTAGCTCTTGAGATTTCTGTTCGACGAGGAATTAATGGGAAATGTCAGACTAAATGTGTGATAGCCTTAATTTACAGAATGAAGTTTTGCAATTAAAATAAAAGAATGTTTCGCTGTCCTTTGATAATGTCAAGGGGTCTGACCCATTCATAAGGCATGACCTAGTAATTATAGAAAGACTAACAGAAACTTTAAAATTAACATGTTATGTTTAATAGCAGTACAGCGACAATGCATAGCATTGTGTTTTAGTTCATCATATCTTTCGGTGTTTACCGTGTTTGCATAATTACTTCTAGAACACTAATGAGCTCGACAAGTGTATGAACAGTCCAATTTTCTAGATTATATATGTACGTACAAGAATCAAATTACCATAAATTTGCAACTTTCAAGAAATAATCATTCCGCTCAAACATAAGCGAAAAAGATATTGAAATGCTGAATCGGGTGTCTTATTGTAAATAATGCTGTTGTACTTATCCAGTTCAATAAATTTTTAATTTATTCGTTAATGTTACCTGCTACTACTGCCAGCAAAATTATTTATTTGCGAAACTCGATCTCGTATACATGCATTTTATGCACCTTCTAGCATAATAATTAAGGCATCTCGTGTACCACGATTGATAAACGTACGATTGATAAGGGCTCTACGCGAGTGGAATGTGTCATTGTCATAATTCTCTAAGAGTAAATTAAACATAGCTAACGCCGACCCGTACGAAACACCTATTCGTATCAAAAGCCTTTAATGTGAGACTCTTCATTTCTCTTACTTCATTTTCTTCTCTGCTGAAAAACTATTCTTCCTTTTAAATCACTTACATTATCCACTCTTTGCCTTGTTATCATATACAATTAAATTGCCGGAGGCAATATAGACAGCCCCGTACGAAGACAAATTTCATAAATTCCTATTTAAACAGCTATATACCGCTATATTTACCTATATTTCACTATAAATAAACATTTCACAGATAAATATATGCTATTATATAGCTCTATATGCCTGTATATAGCTGTATATAGGTATATATAGATGTCCGTATTTGGAATCCCTGAAACCCCACACACATAACAAATTATTTCCATGTTAACAGAAACTCTCTAAGTATCATTTTTCCCAAGATATTTCTATTTTACTAAAATCCAATATGGCCGCCGGCAGCCATTTTGTTAGGAGACCGGAAATAGTACTGACGCTTTACATTCGTTAATACCTTTCAAACAAAAAAAAATTGATGAAATTCGGTCAAAATTTACTCGAGATATTGTCAAAATACACCACGTTCACTGTACTTCCGAGTAGCCAGATAAGAGCTCACTCCAAGAGACCTAGCTCACGCTCCGGAGAACATAATTTCATTAAAAAAATTTTCCCTGATTGGTACGGTCAATACCTATCTAATAAAGCTAAAACAGACGAAATATGTTCAAATGTGGCCGACCTACAAGCAAAAACTGCTTGCCGCCCTGTGTCTGTTCCACACCAAGGAGTCTAACTCACGAGTCGGTCATCCGATTTCCATAAACTTTTTTTTTGTCGATCGGTATTGTAAATACCTTTTATTTGACGTATCACTTACAAGTTTAACGTTTAAATGTCCGGAGATATCTTCGAAAAACCGTAAAGCACTTATTGGGCCACAGCTCGGGAGGGGTCGATCCAAAATCACTCATCTTCGAACTTAGCCTGTCTTTTGACATTACCAAACGGGAAAAAAAAGAATTTTCAAAATCGGATGCGTTTTACTCAAGTTATCGTGCAGACAGACAGACGGACATTTTTTTTTCGCGGATTTGGCATCTCTAGACAACCACAATAGGTTTCCCCTTACTCAGGGAGTCCAATTCGACGTGTTACAAACGTATGCGTAAACCTATAAGACCCCAGTACTTCGTACGGGTCTAAAAATTTTATCAATTAAAATTGTTTGGCAACAATTAATTTCGTTGCACAATGTTTATGGTGCACATCAACTGAATTATTAAACATGAACTAGGCAGGGCCGGACTGGCTACCAAAAGGAGTTCCTGTGTGAATGTAGAAAAGGCGTCAAAAGCTGTGTTTAACTACGACAATATAGCAAAGTCGTCTTATGTGGTCAGTTCTGGTCTGGTACTTGTGTACAGCCTTAGAAAAGCATTTCCGTCTTTGACTATTGGAACCTTAATAAAAACCCATTTAACCGGTGTAATACAAGAGGAATGTTATGCTTGCTTTGTAAGTCAAACTGACTGGACGCATTATTTCTGGCAGCGTGTTGTGACATCGATTCTTTTACATCTACAGTCTTTAAAGGTTTCTTATTTTTCCCGATTTTTTTTTACATTTTTTTATATTTTCCAGAAATCAAGAAAATTCGAGAAAACTATTAAAATTTTCTGGTTTTTTCAGATTTTTCAATATTTTCTAGATTTTTCAAAGTTTTTTTTTGATTTTCAGAATTTTCTGAAAAAAAACAATAAAATCGAAAATGTTTCAAGATATTTTTAATTTTATCGCCTTTTTTGATGTTTAAGAATTTTTCTCGTTTTTCTCGAAACAATTTCTCAAATGTGAAGGCCTCAAGATCGTCTGTAACATTTCATTATTTGCACTTTTTGAGTCTTTCGTATTTTTAAATCATGTGGAAATTTGCGGTTCAAGCATTTATACATTTTATCCGTGCGGCGTGAATATCCTTATTTTCTCCACTCAAACGCGGTGACAATATCAAGATTCTGAAAGAACAGGTTAAGACACCTCTGAGTTGACACACAAATTTTGACAAATAGAAGCTTTTCCTTGAAAGATTGTTTGAAATGTGAACTCGATAAAAACTTTTTATTTTCTTCAAGTTGACATTTCAAACAATCTGTAATGAGTCGGTTCAACAAAATGTCTCTATTTGTCAAAATGTGTGTGTCACCCGCCTTCATGGGTGTCTTAACCTGTTCTTTCAGAACCCTAGAGAATATGGCCTTTTGTGAAGCTCGCTCTTACTATTTGTTTCTCCCATGGGGAGAACAAGAGTTTTTTCTTTGGAACTGTCACTTTGTTATAGCTTTGAAAAATGGTGAAACAATTCCAGCTGGGGGTTAGAATTTCCTATTTTCTCCCCTTGTTCAACAAAATCCCATTGTTCTTTACTTCCAACTCGACGTTGTTGAAGACGGTTCCTAGTTTACAACACACAAACAATATCATCGGAACTGAAAATAGACTCCCAGGTGTTTGCAAAATTCACTTATTGTATAGGTAATATGGGGACTGTATTCATTTGCAATGTGGAATCTATTCGGATGAATTAAACGTGTAGTGTGTAGTAGTGTATATGTGACGACTAAAAGTCATGTGTTGTTTAAAATGTATACAAAATTGCTTTCTACGACTGTTTATTTATATTTAACCCACTCTGTGTGGTTTTTATATTTTCTAGACAAAGGCACACACAAACACATTTTGTGTTTTAAAACATTTGTGGATTCAACACGTCACACGATATATGGAAAACATAATATTTGTAATTCATTTTGTATGTTAGCCGTGAATATGTTATAATGTTTGCAAAATTACCAAAGCGTTAAACCGCAATGCATGTAAATTTTAATTAATCAAACATGGAAAAACAAAGTAACGATTACCTTATACCTATCTCGTATTTCGTTTACATAACGCATGTTAATATGGTACATCATTATATTGCGGGATATTATCGTCAATAAATATTTTATTAGTGAGAATTATGCTCGAGCTTTCATATACCAACTTACACATGGGGAGTGTGTAAAACGCTTAATTCCGTTTTAATGAAGATACTTCTCCAGCATTGAACGTAATTGTCTAACGGACCACAGTCAGACGCATACCGAATAATAAATTTATGAAATTTCAACAAGAATGGAATTTTGATATTGTATCTCGTGTGCACGCTGTAATTGCATAAGGCTTGGTGCCTAAGCAGTTATTGCTGATGTGGGTTTTATTCCAATTCACACATTTTATAGCGATTGTCGTCACCCTGAACAGAAAAATTCTGGTTCATGGTGACAATATTAAACAAAATAAAATGAGTGTTGGTTGGTATCTCGCTTTCTAGTTTCCACTTACTGTGAAAGAAAATATCAAATGATTTTTTTGATGTTACTGAGAACGTAGGATGGATCGTCTTTAAATAGGCTGAATGGTCGAGACAATCTTTTACAGAAGAAACTTTCTTTTAAATGTATCGCTAATTTGTCATTTTCGTGGTAGTATGGAGATAGAGGAAATGTTGAGACAATAATTAACAGTTGGTGTCGGCGTTAATGAAACAGAAAATTGAAAGATGTGGGTCACGATTTTGTCTTTGCTTTTCCTCTCGTAGTGGGATAAGGTTGAATATAACGCTGATTTCTCTTATGTACGTCAGATGAAATCACAGTTATTGACTACAGTATCTTAATAATGCAGCGTCATAGTGGCACACAAGGGACAGCCCTACCTTTCAAATTTATCTACGTAAAGAATAGTATGCCTGAATTGGCAATCTTATGGATATTTCCGAATAGCGACAATTTTAAATCGCAAGTGCCATCAAGTAATGAATTTACCAACGGCAATTTCTCAGTAGTCGGTCACAATGTCCCTACAAATCTTATTTCCATCTGTTTCCACCTCTTTATTTCAACTTGTAAGACTGTTTCCCTCACTTTTAGGTCTTGCAACATCCTTCCCCTAAAAAAAATTAAAAAAGATTTGCCATTATAGTTAAGAAACTCGGTGAGGTGAAGTAAATAGGAAATCCCAACTAGAGTGATTCCCGGCACTTACTCTGCTCTGGTCAGAAACGTTCGCTCTTGTCTTCCAGAGGTTAACACAACGTTTCACAATTTTTCAACACAAAAACAAAGTTGACAGTTTGGTGGTGAAAATTACTATTTGTTCCCCTGTCACAGCAAGAGTGGAGAAAATGGGTTTTTTCTACTCAGAACTGTCATCAGACAAACTGTTAACAAAACGTCATTTCTCATTGACCTTTGAGTAGAGAAATAGTTATTTGTTAACCTAGGGGAAAATGGAAAGTTCATTTCAGTCAACGTTTTTCACAACTGAAGTTTTCGTTGAGGTGAGAAAATGACTATTTTGTCTGAAAGTCTTATTGTAAAAATGAACCGCTGAATGTGACAGACAAAAATTTTCTGCAAAAAATTTAAAATTCAACGAAAAGCACGATCATAAATTGATGAAATAGAACCATATCACTACTCTTTTGAGCATCCGATAAATAATATTAGCTAAGCCACCAATTAAAAATTTCGAATCCTTTCGCCGAAAACTCAATAAATTCAATTTATCAAATAATCTCATCCAAACAGCGTCACCATCCAAGAAATAATAAGTTAATTAAAACCAGAATCTATAATTCATCGCCTCCCTTTCATAAGCATATTCAGCGTCTTGTCGATGATAATATATTTGGATATAATAACCAAGCGATATATTAGTAAACCCCTTTTTCATTCACCTGAACAATCTAATGTATATATGTATATAATGCAGCTGTGTACTCTCGATTCCGAAAGTAATAATACAACATTTTCGTTGTGAAACGAAAACATTGCCCCAGCCTTCTGGTTATTTATACAAAAGCAGTATACCTTCTATACGTACAGACACATACACGCTTCATAATCAAAGAAAACCACTAAGAAAACCACTTTCGTTCTTTAATAAAGTCGGCTGAAGCGAAAGTCGGCTGAAGGGAAAACTTTTGCTGGAAAATGTTGTTAATATTCTTTGTCGATATGTAATGGGTATAATATGCTGGCTGTTGTAGATATCCAACTCCTTTGTTTACACTGATTATATGACAATAAAACTAAATGTATGCCGCCCTTAATCGCCTATGTATGTAACGACCTATTCGTATCTATAATATGTGTGTTGTGGTCTTATCCGCCTAAATGTTTTCTACTCTCACATGCTCCACAGCTTAGTATTTATTTCTGGATGAAAAACGAACCTCATAAAGTCATCATTCGGAACTTATACGGACCAGAAGTTGTATGAATGGAACATTAATGAAAAAAAGAGGATATTTATGTGTGGAATGTAATCGGATAATTGAGTGTAGTCTCTTATATATGGGATGGTCGTAAATAGTGAGCAAGCAATAAACCGGAGTCAAATTGATTTTAAATGACTGTGAACTAGCCGAACAATATTTTGCGTATAAATTAAGTTCTCGACATTGCGGGAAAAAACAATGGTCCAGATTCAGATCACTGTTTCGTAATTGGCCATTTCAGTACTGGTTTTAGTGGACTTGTAAATTGAAACTATCATTCACCGACCAGAGTTAATCTTATTACAGTTTGTAGCATCAGGGATATAATTGGGTAATTATGGTCGAGGGGAAGTGATTTACGGAAGTGGTGTTTTACGTTCGGAGTGATTCTATCCGTATAATCATACAACGGCAACCTAAGCACAAATATTCAATAAGTCACTTATTTCTAGCGCTTTAATTTATTTTGCAGCTTCAATGATTCAATTAAGTACAAGTAAAGCTGTGGAACATTTGCAATCTTTCGTGCATTCGTAATGCATGATCACGCAATAGCGCAATAGTAAGGTAAACTATTCAGA
The DNA here is from genome assembly GCF_014529535.1 of Bradysia coprophila. NCBI lineage: Eukaryota > Metazoa > Arthropoda > Insecta > Diptera > Sciaridae > Bradysia > Bradysia coprophila. The sequence goes on along the minus strand of NW_023503493.1, from coordinate 8,143,222 downwards.
TAGGAGAAGGTGTGCAAATTACAAGGTACTGGACTGGTCAACGTTATTAAGTAAGTAAGTAAGTGGTGACATTGTAGGGCTATCGTGTAGGATTAGCTTTAGACAATTGCTAGATTTGAATTAAGTTCAGTCATTGCATGTTAAAGGGGTCGTCAAGAAGCCGATATCGTTAGCCGATAAGGGCCGAGCTCAGTGATAATTTCAAAAAAATCGTCGAATGTATTTGCGAAAGACTTATAGAGAGAATGAGTGATTCAACGGAAAATTCGAAGAATTGCAATTCAGCAAATGTTTCGAAATAACAAAGAATAGCAATGGGTTTTCACACTGTTTTTAGTGTGATGTCAATTATAATTCATGGTATCGAGATCTGTTCAAGCTCGACATCGTCAACTTCAACATCGAAACGAAAAGATTAAAATTTTTCGAAATTTACTTGCATCATATATGCAATCATTTCCCGCAAATCCCCGTTAAAATCGTTTACGCAATGAAGTGAAGTTCTAATAGCAATATTTTCATTTGAGAATTTTCAGCTTTAGCGTTAAATAACTTAAAGAATTAGCATGATTCAGAACTTTTAAATATACTTTACTGCTTCTGCCTCGTTTCATTCCCTGACGAACTTGATACTGTTTTGCACACGTAAAAATCCTACCGTCGTACCTCGATGCGTTCTTTTCGGTTTCTCTGATTTCTCTCATTTGAAATATCATACAAAGAAATCAGAGAAACAGAGAAGAACAGCAGTAACAACTTAGATACGAAAGTGGAACTTTTTACACGGGCAAATCAGTATACCCGAAAATGTTGTAATAGATAAGAATGGAAAGATTTCATTTATACTCAGCCCATAAAACACAATATTTGATTATCTTAAATGCTCTACCTAAATTCGCTCATCTTCGACACAGAAGTACCCGCTATGAAGAATGCTTGACATGATTCATATATATATAATTCCACAGCAAGCACATTTATTTTAAATATTATGGAGCTTGTTAAAATTAATAAAATTATTAATATGAATATTCAGCATCACGGTGTATCAGCGTAAGCTTTTGAAAATTATACGCTAAACACATATGTTCAGTCTATATGCAATTAAATTAGTGTACTCTATTCAACATGGCGTATCGCTATAATAATTGCATTTATAACAGCATTACGTAGATGTAGTTTTACTAAGTCAATAAGCAGTTAAGGAGACTACAGCTTGATAAATTAATTGTACTCCACTTTGTCAAAGTCTAAGAAAACAATATCTTACACACTGATTCGTGTTCGTTTGCAACTTCAAGTCTTGCAATATATACGGGAATATTGGGATTGTATCAATGACATAATAGTGGGATAGACAGGAATTACGTAGACGAAATCGTGAAGCAAAAGTAAACTTTGTGTAATATACATTTGAGACACACACACTTACACATTCCACTTAATTTTGACAATTTGGTAAAACTGTTGCAGACTTTTCGAAATTAACTTGAACCACTTTAAACAAAAATTCTTTTATTAGCTGCAACTATCAATTTCGCACAAACTGGTCACTACCTCATTACACAATTTTCCAACACATTTTTTAATTTTTAAAAAGAAATGTCCCGAACATTTAATACTGACGATTCTGACACTTTTATTATGCGTGACTACTGAACGTGAAATAAATTCAGCCAACTGATTGAATTCTCCGATCGTCAAGATTTCTACTAAAAAATTATTCGATCGAAAAGGAGAAAATCACAAAACTAGTTCAATTTTGGGGACAGTGAGAGATTGTTTACATGAAATATAAATTTCAGTTCGATAAATATTTAATTTTAGAAGAAAGAAATGCTTTAAACCAATTTCGAACAAAGAGTGAAAATGCAAATTTCCTTCGCGCCCACATTTCAAAATATGTACGAAAATACGTAAGTACTATAAATTTAAGGTACTCACACACACTACTGAATATTTCGTATTTGCTTTTGCTTCAGCGCTTGAACAAAATATTTACATAGAAGGCCTGTCTATCCCACTATTATGTCATTGGATTGTATACTTTGATGTAAGTAATGCAGAATATTTTCGGGTGGTTCTTGTATATTTCACATTGTTGTTTCCAACACTCTGTCCTACAGACGTCGAAAACTAAACGGCCATTTCGGTTTCAGAAGTAATCGGAGTTTGTGTAATACTTACAGAGAATAATCACCAATGGTGCTGATATATCGTTAGAAAGTTTATTTCAGTCGGTTTTGTGACAACCTATTTGAGAAACACAAACATTGACCCAGTGCATTTAAAATGATCTTCCAAAGTTCATGGATTTATTGTTCCAGGGTGGTCCAAAAACCTATTTGACTGGCTTCTTTGGATTATCCCAGAGCTTTTTTTTATGACAATCTCACTTTCTCGATGTGACCTTTCTTTTGCTAGGAGGACCCGAAAAAGTCGTTAACAAAAAAAATTCATACAAATTTGGACCACCCTAATAATGTACCAATTTTCATAAAAAACCATCATGATCGTGAATAACCAAATTTATTTGATCTACGTCATTAAAGCTTTATGAATTTTTCTTTGGGAAAAAATTTCAGCTTTTAATCATTCTACGGGGAGTCTATTTTTGCAACTGATGCTTTTTGCCACTTCTCGTGTCTATAAAAAAAGTCTCTCTGTTTACCCATCTATCGTCACATACGATTCAAATCGAATTCATTTCATTCTATATATCAATGTTAAAGTACTTATTGTGAAGTTGATATATCAGGATCAGCAATATATTGCATGCACAGATAAAATTTTATGATTCAGATTGACAGCGCGCATCACACCGACGCTATAATTTTATAACAGTAACGATTGATTTTCATGACGTTTATGAATCGCTAGATATTTACATGTACTTACTTCCAAGAGGTTTGTCATTCTTCTGTCACTATTCACTATCGACATGGTCTGAGAAAGTATTATTGAACTGCATATGAGGCTTCTTACAGATTTTACCCGAAAACCTAACTTTTTATTGTCTCTGTAAAGCTGTCGTACTAACACGACTGCATAAAATCCACCTGCTGCATTTACAAAATTTTTGTTTACACAGAGGAGTCATTTTCTATTGCTCAGCAACTTCTTTCTTGTTCTAGTAAATATTTTGCAAAATACTTACGTCTGGCTGAAATATGAGTCCATAACGTTCATAACGACAATAAAAGGTCGTAGAAATGGCCCTGACACACAATATGAGTGACATACATACAATATGACCAAAATGCAATATTTCCATACATTTTGAGAGAATATCTTGTCCCAAAGAAAAATAGTTTGTGTATGTGCATCCGTTTCTGTTCGAACAATCTGACGTTCCCTATTAGCAAAAAGTTGAAATCGATCCAACTTATTCCAAAAATGAGAAAGTGGATCCCACTTTTACAAGTCAAAATCATTTTAAATGCAAACAAATAAAATATTCCGAAATAAATCAATCTCGAATATTGTTGTTTTCGATAGTTAATTGCGGATGGATCAAAACAACGAAATATTGCAATTGGAATTGTTTTTGGTAAGAATTACCAAAGATATTCGAAAAATAATTTTGGCTCATGACTCAATAATTTTTACATGCTACATGCGTCGAAAACCGCACTTTTCATGTTTGAAGCACGTCTTTCGACGCCCTCAGCATGTAAAATCCATTACATAACTCGGGATAAAAGTGAAAAGTCTCGTTTTCGTGTGTTTATTGACCTCGGCTTCGCCTCGGATCAACAAAATTCACACGAAAACTCTACTTTTCATCTTTTTATCCCTAGTCATGTAATAGTATGTTGTGTTACAAGTATTGTAATGTTGATTTTTTCAGCACTAGACCCAAGTTTTCCTTACGAGCGGAGCGAGTAAGGAAAATTGGGTCGTGTGCTGAAAAAATCAACATTACAATACTTGTAACACATCATGCTTTGTGCCAACCGAGAATTGAAATAGACAAATGCCCAAAAAATCATAATTTTCATTGTAAACAATCACTCTTCAAATTTGATCGATCACATTGCTTTGCATTTTCTAAAACGAATGTTGTAATAACTCATACAAATTCCATAACAACACTGCTTTGAGTGTTGAAATATCCCATCAAACGGGTGCTGAAATAAGTCACTTTACAACACTAAAATGAGTGCTGAAAAGAGTCGTATTTCAATTCTCGGTGGCACAAAATACTATTACATGCTACATGCATCGAAAACCGTACTTTTCATGTTTGAAGCACTGCTTTCTGCATAACTACATAACTCGGTATAAAAAGATAAAAAATCTAGTTTTCGTGTTTATTGACCTCGGCTTCGTCTCGAATTACAAAATTTACACGAAACCTCTACTTTTTATCCCTAGCCATGTAATAGTAGATTACATACTTGTGCGGCGAAGGTGAATTTTTCTTTTGCGGGTCCCCTGCGAAAAATGAATTTTCGCAGCACATAGGAGGTAATAAATATTATGCACGTATGACAAAGCGGTCGAGGCTTGCCGAGACGGCTTGTCATACGTGCATATTCTTTTTTATCTCATAAGCGAAAACGAGACAACAAGATATGCGAATGACACTTTGACAATTTACAGAAGTGTAATGTTTGTTTATATATCCTAGGTGAATAATTTTTTCGGGGAATCACACTTTCTAGGCAATAGAAAGAACTTTTCGCATGGCATACACCTGTTGTTTACTCAATTCAACTTCCAGTTACCTCCTGAATTGGAAAAAAAATTAAACGAACTTGTTCAAATTAGTTGAACGAAGTCGCACAATGCTGAAACATCACGTCGTGACGTGACATCACTAGATCAAAAAATAGAAGTCCATGCAGTTACCCATCGAAATGACATCAAACTCAAATTTAGACCACCTACACATGGCAGCTTCTTTACCCGTTGCCATCGTGACAACGAAAAATTAATGACAATTCACTTTTTATGAAATTTTTATTAAAGACTGCCATTGAATGGCAGTGCCATTCACAACAACACCGGAAGTAATTTTTATTTATCCCAAGCGACCGTTTTATAATGTGTAGTTAATGTGTCGCTTGGACACCGTTCATTATATGAAATCGAATACAGAAAATGTTCTCCCACAAAAAGCAAACAAAAACATTTGTTGTTCCTACATGGAGAAGTAAAACAAAAGTTCGTGCTGTAATACGGCCTTGTGGGGATATGGGGGTGGCTGTAGTTCTCAAACAGGTCGTGTAAAATACCTGTTTTGGTTTCTTATTTGATTACATCCGTGCGAAATAGTACATTACCCTTCGGGTCGGGCCATAACGTCCATACTCGTCAAAGTAAAAAGTTGGAACCTCGTACGTACAATGCATATTTCATATGAGCGAAGTGCCATTTACATTGCCGTTTCACGTAAAGCATATATACCTAGTCAGTGCCATTAATTAATGACATTTTTCACAGTTATTCGGGGAATGTTGCAAACGTTCATATTGTACATTTGGTGAAAATTTGAAAATAAATCGCATAAACGGTGTTGGTTTAAAAAGACATTTTTCATGCAAGCGATGCGAAAATCCTTATTTTATCCACTATGAAGCGTTGTGAAAATGACGTTTTGTTGTTATTTTGAAAGGCGCCCTCTTAGGTGAGAAAATAACCATTTTCACCCCTTTCGCTCTTGGTAAAATTTCCTATTTTCCCACCTTGGTTAACAAATAACTATTTTAAGGATATCGCCTGTTCAGGTAATAATAAAGCTGGCATCACTGCCGAAAGTTTATTCACCACACTATGGTCTCATTGTATTTGGTTCGGTTAGATTTACGATTATTCAATTCATTGCCAATCGATGGCTGTACAAGTGAACAAGTCAATAGTTATTGTCTGATAGTTAATACAGAACATTCATTCTCATAGAAAGTTGTTTTATTGCAAGTCCCACAAGTTCCTGTTTCCGAAGGACCCTGATTAAGTCTATATTTGGAAAGAAGTAAAACATCGCTCATTAATGCCTTAAAACAATTCGTAGTGTGCTACACACAAGGAATTTCGAAAACCGACACATTTTCTGTTTCTGTGTAGTGTGTTTTACTTGAGTTCCTGATTTCTCCATATAAGAATGCATGCAAAATTCACAAAAAACCAGTAAACCACGAAACAGAAATGTGTCGGTTTTCAAAATTCCGTGAGTGTTGGTATGTAATTTTACTCACTGCACCAGCGGAAAATGAGTCGTTACTTCATTGACATTACTACATTAAAACTCATTTCTCAGGAACTCACTGAGTAAACTACCTTACGTAATTAATTGGAACTTTATTTTTTGTCTTATGTGGATGCAACCCTAACCCTTTTTACAAAATACAAAGTTCAAAACACCGACGTAATCTACTACTTCTTGCTTCATTGCATGCGGATAATGGACATGATACGTCTCGTGTGAAGATTTAATAGGGATATCGTCATGCAAGATTGTTCTGTTCAATTTTTGCGAAGCAGTCAAACGAGAGGCGGCAAAGGCAATAATTTGATGCGACAACAAAAAAAAATTCACAACGCTGGCGAAAAAAAGTCATTTTCTCCCCTCTGCTGAAGCTTGGGAAGCCATTGTTTTGAAAAACGTTCTGATTACCCTGATTACATCAGGAAAAAGTTGGAAATTTCATTTTCTCTGATGACTTGTGGCCCTCTCTACTGCGTCTGGCCAACAACACACTCGAAATGCAGTTTCCATTTTTCCCCTCGTTGAACAAATACCTATTGCATACCATACTGTCATTAAAGAACAACATAGTAGGGAAAGTGGGCGCTAAATTTGAAAAATTTTCATCATAAATTCGATCAATTAAATCCGTATGGGCATTCAGATAAAGCATACCCAAATATTCAACAATTTTAACTCATAAAAAACATTTAAACATTTTTCACGCACCTAAAATCAATTTTAATAACGGGAAAATTGGACGCGTGTATCCCATAATTCGTTTCATTTTCATTCTTTTGCTGGCTGAGCACATTGAATGCATACATCGGAAACTATTTTTTTTTCTTTTTTCAGCACTCTATATATTCCGATGTTAAAATTAATAAAATTCCGCTAATAATGACTGCACGATAATTCCGCCATACATGCCATCAGAAGTCATAAATAATTTTTGCCGGAATATGAGACCAATCACTTGACAGTTTGATTAATTGCGATAGAAAATCGATTAAGCGTATTACATAGCTCTTGTGTAATAATGTTATATATAAATTTCACGGTGTGTCGTCGCTCTGTTTCAATCGTAGAATTTTTGTTGGTTAAAACGGAATGGAAGGGAAAAAAGCGGCTTGAAGTCATTTATATATAATATGTGTATTGTGTATTGGATGTTTCCGTTGGTTGTTATTAGGGTGTGTAAGGTATGGGCTATTTTGGATGAAATTTGATTTTTCTGTAATTGACAATCCAATGTTTGGGGTACAGAAGAAACAAGTTGAAGTTAATTTGGTCTGTCGATTTTTTTTGCTTCTTGCTTATTTTTCATTTAGGATTGGTGATTGGTCTTTGTAATATTAGAATGTTACTGTATTTCATTCAGGTGATGATATTGATTTATTATATGAGGGGAAGAGGGTCGTCGTGGAGTTACAAAGCCCGGAAAAAATATGTGGGCATGTCATCGCTGAACTACCCCTAACGGTCATTTTGTTAAATTATATTTGAACTTTTGAAATAGTACTAGATCGGCTACATGTTACGCGCTCCATTGTATGATGTAGTTAGAGCTAAAGACAAAGATAGACTGGCAGAGTAAGACAGATTAGCAAACACATGTGAATCGAATTTTCAATGACGATATTTCTTACGTTGAGAATTGGAGAAGACGTTTGAAAATGAAAAGTCGGAAGTAAAGAGTAAACGTTGAATTTGGTCGCCTGTGGTTACGTGGTTTCCCACGATTTCAATGAAAAAGTTTCGATTCAAACAACAGAAAATAGTTTGCGACAGGTTTTTAATCAGCTTTACATTGAAATTTTGATTGTTCGTCGATTCACAGCAGAACCTTCAATAGCTTTTCCTGATGAGGTAGCTTACGTTACCATGGTACAGCCATTGCATAATAACTTCAGTCCCTCATTCGAATGCAATTCAAAGAAAAATTGATTGAACAAATTTTGATTAATTTAAATCCTGTGGAGTCTTTTTATTTCCATGGTGACGTGCTACGTGCACAAGTTGGAAGTTTAGTTTATTAAAAAAGAAATGTTGAAATAGGACAAAGTGTATTGCTAATAATCCTTTTTCCAGAATTATGGATTAAATCCGCTGTTATTACCGCTGATTTACAATATGATTGCATAAAACGAATGACTATGGCAAAGCTTCTTATAAAAGAGGAGAAAATAAATAAGTCGTCATTTCACATGAAATGTGTGAGGAATGAATAAAGAGAATTTGATTGTAAATTCATTTTTTCAGCAAACGACCCAATTTTCCATACGAGCAGAGCTAGTGCTGAAAAAATCAACATTACAACACTTGTAACATAACATACTATTTCCCAACTAGTGTCGAAATATTGCGACTTCGTGGCTCATTTCCCACGCTGTTTTAACACGTAAGGGATAATGTTCGAGCAGGCACTTTAGGCACGCCTGGAAGTGATAAGGGAGTCGAGGAATACCTCCAAAAAAATATTTAAAAATCTAAAGTCAAATTTTTGATTTTTAGAAATTTATTTGGAGGTATTCCTCGACTCCCTTAACACTTTCAGGCGTGCCTAAAGTTGACAAGTCGCAATAACCGGCAACGTGTTAAGGAAAAACGTTGTTTGTTTTTTGTTTGTATGAGTGGATCACTGAAAAACAGTTGAAACGAAATGCGTCACTTATTTCAAAGTCACCGACTGCATCTAATCCGAAAAAGATGTAAATCCCCTGTGGAATGCACAGTAGAGTGCCGGTTACGTTAGTGCATTTCGCAAAAGGTGGAAATCTATACTACACCTGTTAAAATTAGCACAATTCTCTCAAATTTTTCAATGTTTTGTCGTTTGTTCAATTCTACAAGTTGCTCTTAACATAACCCAGACTGCATCTTGCAGTGCAAGAGCTATATTCCGACAAACGACTCCTTCATATAGAAACGAATGGAGAACGTGTGTGTTGATGTGACGTGAAAAAAATAAATTTAAAGAACAACAACTGCATCGACTCCCGTTTCAATTCAAAACTTGTGTTTTCCCATGCAGAGCGAACCCAATTAAAAAATTAAAATGTTTACAATGCAAACTTGTTTTAAAAAAAATATTCATTTAGAAAGAAACCGAGAAAACTACGTACATTTCCCAGAAGATATAACTCTTCGTAAACTGTTATGACAACAACAGCAACAACAACAACGACAAAAAAAACATTCAACTAAATAAAAACTAATTTTCTTCCATAAAAATCTCTTCTCATATAGCTGTTGTAGCTCCAGGGTTACAGAAACTTTTATTTTTATTTTTATTATTGAATTAGACTTATTTTCTGTTTCATATTTATGTTGCCTGAGCTTTTGAATATGGAATTGGATTTTGATGTTCGATAGATTCCCATAGATATATTGTATTGTAACACTGACACAGTCGATGTTACACATTCCCCAAACGATATATTCGATGTGTCTGTATTTTCCTTTAGTCGCGAGCGTATCGTATAAGTAAGTGAGGGTAGTATATAGTATAATTCTGAAACTATTTATCAAACAACAACAAGCAGAAGCAAATAAATAAACGAATAAAAATATTTGTTAATACAAAAATATTTATATCTGCAAACAGTCGCAAATAAAGTGGCTATGACGGAAGCAACGATGGTTTATTATATTACATTCCACAATGATACGTTATATGCGGAGTGTACGTGTTTCGTCAAACTTGTTCTAAATTTGATTACATTTTATTTGCTTATTAAAATTTTAATTTTATGAATGGAAATGGAGGTATTTCATACATTATAATTTGTAATATCATCACAGGGATGTATTCTTGTAACACGGTATTATGACAAGAAAATGCACAAAATGGATACGGAATTTATTTGAAAACAATTTAAACGCCAGTTATTCAAAGTTTATACCTTTCATTTTCACAGAGGCAAGCGTATGAGCAGTTTTACTATCGGGTCTGTTACTTCATTAAATGATATCAATTTGATTGAATGGATAAGGTCGTACTTAACGAATCGGAAACTATATGTAAAGGTTGGACTGTCGATGTCAGAGCAATTTGAAGCCACATCTGGAATACCACAGGGGAGCCACCTGGGCCCGCTTATTTTCATCATATTTATCAATGACCTTATGTCGGGACGAGATCAAAAAGCCTATTGTTTGCCGACGACAACAAACTCTTCATGAAAATTTCCACGATTGAAGACTGTACTCACTTGCAAAATGTGATTAATGGGGCGAGCTGAATAAACTATACTTAAATGTTGCTAAGTGCAAAGTGATGACGTTTACGAGTTCAACCAGTCGCTTCGATTATAAGATTGGAACACACAGCCTTGAACGAGTTCGACTGATAAAAGACGTGGGAGTTTGGTTTGACGAGAAAATGTCGTTCACCGAAAATATCGACCGCATGATTGGCAAGGCCTACGTAATGCTTGGTTTCGTGATCCGCTATTCAAAGGAATTCAAAGATCCTTATGTTGTAAAAACGCTATATTGCTGCTATGTCCAGGGCCTATTTTACGGAAACATGTTTCTCAAGTTTTTGAAAGTTTCGAAAATGTTTCTGAAGTTTCTTAAAGTTTCTTAAAGTTTCTAGAAAAGTTTCCTTAAAAAACTTTAAGAAACTTTAAGAAACTTTAAGAAACATTTCGGAAACTTTAAGAAACATTTTGGAAACTTTCAGAAACTTGAGAAACATGTTTCCGTAAAATAGGCCCTGGCTATGTCCGTTCAATCTTGGAGTTTTTGTTCGTCGTTTGGTGACCGTACTATAAGGTCCACAAAACCAGAATTGAATCTATTCAAAAGAAATTTTTGAGATTCGCACTAAGAAATTTGGGTTAACGTGGCAGGCTGGATTTACCTCCCTACAAGGACAGGCTTCAGCTCCTTAACATGAACACACTGGAACATCGAAGAGAAGTTTATGTTGAAAGTGCTAAAGGGTGACATCGATGCTGCATACTTACTGAGGCAGGCTGGAGTGGACGTTTCGAGTCGAACAAGTGACCGTAAGTCTCAGTTATTATGAAAAATATGAACCTGTGAAACCCATGAACCCATGAAAGTCAAGGTACTCACAGCAGTGCGATCGAAGAAGTGTTTAAATGAACTTTCGCACTAGTGCGTGAACGTGACGTTTGTGATAAGCGATGATCCTACTGCTGTACATACAATTTTTTGCCTGTTCATTATTTACATGAAATTTTGCCTAACAATTTAAAATATTTATAATCGATGAACCGAGTGCAAGCGAGCAAAAATAACTGCTCCAACACTTGACAACTTCAATACGACAGATTGTGGTATGACAATTATTTTTTCTGCTGCCTGTTGAGATGTGGCAAATGTTAAAGACTGTTAAAGATTGTTGTTGTTTACATTTGCATTGATCTTTCTGTGGTTGCGATATTACAAAGAGGCATGAAACAGTTCAATTCCGTCAAAGAGCCGATAAACGTAACGAAACTGCATATGTAATACTTTGAACTCTTTGAACATTTAAAAATGTAAACTCAAGCATTTTTGGAAAACTTCTTTGAATTACGGCATGCATAAGCCTTAATCCGGTTTTATAAACATCAAAAACGAATCAAAGAGCCGTAATATGCCGTCATATGTCGTTAAATAACCAAATTGAAGATTAATTGAGCACTCACTGGTAACATTTTCAAATTCATCAGACCAACCGCAAATGTTGCAATTCTGTATTTCCTTTGCACAGGATGCTATTAATCAAAATTACTTTGAAGGCTCTGTGCTCGTTTCCTATTTCACTTGCAGAAACATGTGAATATGTTTGCCCTGATTGATGTATATATGGACATACGTACTGCATATGAGAATATATAAAGAAAATGTGACTGCGCTAACTACGTCTATATATGTGTTATGCTAACTGAAAAGCCATAAAAAAACTTTCCTTTTTTAATTTTGCTGGGTGTGCTACACCGGCATATTTTGTATGCCATATTTACATAACCTATCGTGATACAGAATGTAGTATAGGCATCACATTTGTGATTGCCGTTGAAACACATGCTTCCCATTTAATCATAAAATCCTACAATCTAACAAAACAAACACACACTTTTCTGTATAATGTGTGCCGACGTACAAAACTTACCGACTAATAATGCCGTATAGGCGAAAAACCAACCGTGAAACGATGACGATAATATTTTCTTTTCGTTCCATTTTTTTTCTGCTTTCGTACGATTTTTTTGCCATGTATATACAAACTATCCTTTATAACATGCCTCAAGAGTGTATCAACACGAAGGAATTTTATTGCTGACATGACGCCATGATTAAGATATATGCCATGCTACACTCCAGACATTTCTTATAATACGGAAGAAAATATCCGGCGAGAGTTTTCATTCAATAGTGTACGAAAATCTGCCTTCGCGGTCAATTAAATATTCATGAGGTTGACGAAGCAGTAAATGCAAGTTACTATTGGAATAGCAGTTGTGGGGCCGTTAATTTTAATGAACCCGATGGTGGATGCATAGATGCATTAGTTTCGTAACGAATTTTCATAGTTGGGCGTAGGAGGTATGGAAATATAGAATGTTGGAACAATGTGGATGTTCCACATTCTACCGATGATATGAGGACATTACGAATTGAAATAGCTTAAGTCAATGTTTTCTTGTGATTATTGTATCGGAAACGACTTCAAAGGAAATATCAAAATCTCGTTGCACCGGACATATATTCACGAAATGTAACATAATCAACGAAAAATTTCGAAATTTTATCAATTTATGATGAAAGTCAATGAGAGTGCCTCTCATTTTCTCTCTCTCTATCTCTCTCTCATTTTTTTATATATATTTTTGACGTATCGTGATCATTGCTGATAGCAGGGCGTATTTTTTAAAAAGAATTTTTAAGAAATTTGTAGAAAAATTTAGAATTTTTAGAAATTCGTAGAATTTTTTAGAATTTCAATTCTAAAAAATAGGCCCTGGCTAATAGTGTTGCCAGCTTACACCTAAAGTGAGTGCCAATTAAGAGTGATATCGCGAAATCTTCGAACAACTTTGGGACAAGTGGTCACGGATATTATTGACTTATAGCTCATTCGATTCGTTGAACTGTTGCGAGTAAAACGTGGTACTACGTTTGGTGTCATATATTTTGCTGTCTGCCAAAAGGGGCCCAAAATCCCCGTAGTGTACGTAACCAACTTGGATATATCAAGTATCTCTTTACTTTAGCTTAGTTCACTTCAGATAACAATTTTATTGAAAATAAATATTGAATAGCCACAAAAAAGTCCAAAAATACCCCACTTTTATTTAGAAAATAGTCGAAATAGATCGAAATTTGGGTTCCAAGAGTATAAGAACCACGTGAATACATCGAAAAATTCTTTGCAGTGAAACTTATCCAAGGATGTTTTTACATGTTATGGTACTACAGAGGCTAGGCTCTCTTACCATACATACCATGTCTTGGACTTATGTCACTGCAGCCGGTCAGGGACTTGGGAAAATTACCTATTTTCTTCACCTAAAATGATTGATATCACCAACAGGTCAACATAAACATGGCGGTGTGTATACTCAAAATGTGCGTCTCTTCACGGCCTACAAGGCTAACTAAAAAAGTTTTTTTTTTTTCAAAATGATTTTACTCGGTTAACCGCGAGAAAACGATTTTGGGCCCCTTTGGGCAGACCCTTACTTCATGACCACGAGCGTCGACAACAAAATAAAGTTCACCGAACGTAGTACTACATTTTACTCGGAAAAGTTCAACGAATCGAATGAGCTATAAGTCAATAATATCTGTGACCCCTTGTCCCAAAATGTCTGATTTTGTTCGATGTTTTGGCGATATCACCCTTAAGAGTCTTAAGGGTATGTGTCTTTATATGGATAGTCTTGAACGAAATTAAATTGACGTTACATCTGAAAGTACCGTAACCTGAAGATGATCTATATGGTAAACACTTGCTAGTCTTCTCTCAATGTCGTTTTTTTTTACTGGATTGGTAACGTGTCCTAGGAAACAATGAGTCGATTGAAAGTCGAAATCAATTCGAAACCAATTAAAAGTATTTATTCGACGAAAAACATATAATAATACGCTCTGCGAGTAAACAACGATGATTATTTAAGTCAAATCAAGCCATTTCATACCCCCGATGACACCCTTCACTTTACCGTACACCTTCATAAGTACTTCTACACCAAAAAAAAGTATTTTCAGCGCAGCTGAAGATTTTTTTTTAAGCTGGACAAGTACAAATGTGTAACGTAGCAGTATAGACTTACAACCAAAATGCAATAATATTCAGGGCATCATCTATATTGTACATAGTATTGCTCAATAGACAATAGGACTGTTCAACTACCACGAAAAATGTACTGCTAAAGTGTACTAATTCGGGACAAGTACAATTGTTAACCTAGCAGTACAATGTACATCTTAGCTGCACTTAGTGTGGTTAGTATGTAAAATGTACATATATGCCGAACGTAATATTCAGCTGTCTTGTAAAATAGTTCTGCACAGTGAACACCCTCTCAAATTTTTTTTCCGTGTGCATCTACAAAATGAAACTACCTCATTAAATCAGGAATTGATTAACACATTTACAGCTTTTTAAAGACATTAAATATTAAATTATGGATTGCAAAGTTTGCGAAATAGTTTTGGATTTTGATTGGTGAATAGAGAATAATATTCACTGTATATTGCCAGCGTGATTTAATCATTCTACGATTATCTCTCACACCTGCAACCATATCACATAAATCAACGTTTTTTTCATCCGATAAAATAAATTCTGAAAGTCGTGCTTAATATCACGATGCCTTTTCTAAAATAACAGCATACCGACAATGTTTATGTGTATGTGATATGAAGGTACAGCAATTATTATAGTCAAAACGAACAGGAGCATGGTGATAAAGTGTTCATTAAACGGTGTTTTGTGTTCATTCATTTAATTAAGAATTGCAGTTCGGTGGAATAAATTATTAAATTAAAGTTTACAGAGAACGAAAATTAATGGCAACGAAATGAAAATTAAATATTTATAAATCATGATACGGAATGAACGCAGCAGAGCTGACAAATGGGTAAATAGCTCCCGCAAAAATAGTATACCTAAAATATATAAATAGTGGGGTGGTAAAACACAGATTTTTTTATAGAAACGATTCTGACAGGCACGTTTGTATGGAAATTCAACCGTTTTTTCGTTGTTATGTTGGATTTTCATACAAACCTGCCTATCAGAATTTTTTGACTTACAGGGAAATTTTCATTGTTTCGACATTGTGTGAAGTGTCACAGACGAGCCGACTTTTTATCAGCTCGTATGGGGCAAAATTTTGGTAAACAAAAGAAATACGTAAAACCGTATAGGGCGACAGGAAGTCGTATAGGGCATCTGCCCCATACGCCGTACAGAACTCGGCGCGCCTGAAGTGTCAAATGTAGGGGAATTCTTTTGTGAGAGCATTTGACACTCTCCGCACGTTCTCTGTCTCAGTCAAATTTCTACTTCAATTACTTTCCGCTACTAAAACAGTCTAAAATCCCTTCGGGGAAATCAGTGACAGTAACACTAATTTGGAATTTTATGTCTAGGTAAATTGATTTGACTACGGGACAGACTTCAGTGATCATTACACGCCGTGATGTACTATAATCAGCGACTATTTATTAGGAAAACTTTTTTCCAATTTTTTTAGCAGCATACACTGACAGAAAAATAAACTGCGGTCACAGGTAATGTACGTCCCCAGGTAATGTATTTTCATAACATTATCTGTGACAGGTAATCTTTTATAAAATTAGCTGTGACTGGTAAAGTAAAAGCTTAACTTTGACAGTTAATTTGCAAATAAAAAAAGTTGCATGCGCTGGATTCGATCCGGGGACCCTCAGATCATGAGTCTAGTGCGTTGTCACTGAGCCATTCAGTACGTAACGTTTCATAGTTTTATTGTGGATATAAGCTAAAACATTACCAGTCACAGCTAATGTAGGTTACCCACCACAGATAATGTACATTACCCGCCACAGCTAACATTTGACGGACACATTATCTGTCACAGGTAATGCTTCACAGATAGCCTACTAACAGGAAGCTTTAAGGCACGTTACCAGTCACAGATAATTTATTTCTGTAACATTACCTGTGTCAGCCAACTTTTCTTAACATTACCATCTGCAGGTAATCTTTTTGGAAAGATTATCTGTCACAGGTAATGTGAAAAAATATTTTTTGTCAGTGTACAAACAAGTAGAAACAGTTTTAATTGTATGTGTTGATCATCTGAAAAACAGCTGAAGCATATTCATGCTGAAATCTCACTTCCTCTTACTGTATTCAAAACACAAATGGTTTGTATCGAACTACTACTCTATAATAGGATTTGGCGATAGAGACTTGACAATAACAAAACTATTTGAATGACTTCAGTTCGAATAGATGAACGCCAAAATTAGACGTTTTATATATTCATTTAATTGACCTGCAAATTTAACAGGAAACAAGAAGTGAAACCGCCACAAATCAGTAATTTTAAATCAATTTGTGACTGATTTCCACATCAACGTGTATATACGGAAGAGATAAATCAATTTGCACTTGCGAACGCTAGGGTCTTCGCATCCGAGCACACGCATTATATTATTTTCCAAGTTATTATGTTGATATAACATCATCCTTTCTATATGTAATATTGGGTATTATGTTAAACGAACGCCGAAAATACATTTATGTATGAAGTTGTAAACGATGAGCATATACACACACACAGTCTGGGTATCATGAAGGCATAAATCTTTATTTAAAAATGCTCTGCTTCACTTCTCATAAGTGAATCCATTTTGCTTCTATAATGGTGGTGGATGTGTAGTATATGGATATGCGAAAAGTCAATCAGAGCGTGGAATTTCTTTGGGATGTTTATTTGATAAGTTTTACAAATTTACTTACACTTTGTACCCCCGGATTAGGATGTTATTTTGTTTGCACTTGTACGAGTTAGGGAGGCTTTCTGGTCTCGTGTTGTTAGCGAATTTCTTTTCTTTTCTTTGATTCAGTTAGGGGAAAAGCACAAAATAATTGCTACTAAGCAATAGATTCTTACGCCCGTCGCTCTGTTCGTAACGGATGATTAATTTAACATTTGATTGAATTTGGCCATATTTCCACAAATACCGTTTTTCCTACCGTTTTTTCCTACCCTATTATATGCTCGTCCACCTTACTCGTTTCAAAATGCCAAAAGTAAATCTATTCTAAAATATGCACCTTATCTCCTGATTCGAAATTAAACCCTCCTGAGTTATGCATAGTATGACATTATATTGACGAAATCATTTTCGCTTTTCCTTCTATTTAACATCCCAACAAAAATCTCTTCGAGAAAAGTGTGACGCAGTCTTTGAAGTACAATTTCTAAAGTGAATGATATCGCTAGAGTTGACGCTTTCAGCTTCGTTACGCAAAAATTAAATTTTACACCCAATTTTAGTTCAAACAAGCTGGCTTAGTTTTTCTCATCATCTGCCAAATAATTTTTACCAAAAAAAATTTGACTGGAAACAACCAAAATTTTACCAAAAAAATCTGAGTCGCATGTGGCAGATAAATTTTCTTGCTGGTCTGTTCCTGAACATTTGCCACTTTGCGACGCAGATTTTTTTGGTAAAATTTTGGTTGTTTCCAGTCAAATTTTTTTTGGTAAAAATTATTTGGCAGATGATGAGAAAAACTAAGCCAGCTTGTTTGAACTAAAATTGGGTGTAAAATTTAATTTTTGCGTAACGAAGCTGAAAGCGTCAACTCTAGCGATATCATTCATTTTAGAAATTGTACTTCAAAGACTGCGTCACACTTTTCTCTAAGAGATTTTTGTTGGGATATCAGTCGTTTTAGAAGTTTTAGAACACTGCTTTTTATAACAGTTTATAACAGAAATTCGGAAATTTGGCGAAAATCGAAAATTTGACGAAAATCGAAAATTTGACGAAAATCGAAAATTTGACGAAATTCGAAAATTTGACGAAATTCGAAAATTTGACGAAATTCGACGAAATTTGACGAAAATCGAAAATTTGACGAAAATCAAAAATTTGACGAAAATCAAAAATTTGACAAAAATCAAAAATTTGACGAAAATCGAAAATTTGACGAAAATCAAAAATTTGACGAAATTCAAAAATTTGACGAAAATCAAAAATTTGACGAAATTCGAAAATTTGACGAAATTTGACGAAATTCGAAAATTTGACGAAAATCGAAAATTTGACGAAGAAAGTAATTCTCTATCTGCCACCATTCAAGAAATACCTCTAAAAACATAATTGACCCACCCATTTCCAACTTTCGTCATTTTTCACATATGCCCCTCTGTTCTACTCGTAAAACTCCAAGACTTTGCCGAAGAAAGTAATTCTATATCTCTCATAACCCAAAAAAATATTAGTCCTTCCATCCTACGCTCAAGTAGCTCAAAATTTGGTCACTCTAATCACTCTATCTCAAACGAATCTGCCCCGACTTTTTTAATTATTTTTTTGTTCGAATCGTGTTACGAATACCTTTCATTTGATGGGTCGCACGCCTCTGTAGGTTTCAATACAGCTAAGCTACAGCCGAAAACGCGTTCCCGACCCTCGAAAACCACACTCAGAAACCACTTCGAGGCCAATAAAACAAAATTCTGGTTTTTCCTGGGGTAATGGCGTATCACATTTTCATTTTTATGCCCACCCTGAGGTTCCTGCAAAATTTCATGGAGATTGGCTGACTAGTTTCCGAGATCGACCGTCGATAGATAGACAGATAGACAGATAGATAGACAGATAGATAGAAACATACAGAGTAAGTTGAAAGATTTTGATTCTTTGGAAAACGTTAATTTGGTGCATTTTCTATCAAAATGACCAACTTCAAAACGATGTATCTCCGGCAATTTTAAAGTTACATTGTCGAGTGATAGCTCGTTTTGCTCGTATTTGAAGCGCGAATAAGATATAATAGGATTTGTGGTGATACAGGCCAAAGGAAAGAAACTTAAATTCTCGCCTATATATAGTTGCCGCGTCTCAAAAAAATTTCTTCGTTCTTTTTTTTGGAAGTTAGACTGCGTCAAGTCCTCCGCTATCGCTCCGGACATGATTGAAGTGATTGTGACGGTAATCCTTCTACCCACATATTACCACACATGTGTATAACTAAATGCCAAACACAAATATTTTGAAACTTTCGGTTTTCTTAACATTACTTGTACGCTAACGTGCTGCATAATACATGTTCCAATATATATATATACAATACAACAATCCACACACTCACACCGTACAAGTTCATTGATAAAAGAAATGTGTATTTATCGTCAGGGATTATCCCAAAAGTTTTCTTATCATTTTTGTATCAAAGCAAGTAAAACTAGATTTTCAACTGGAAAATGTTGTTCTTTCATCCAAAAAGCATGTTACACTTTGGATAACGTTCCATTTGAAGTTTTTCGATGGGAAAGAGGAGAACGATTAATTTAATTCATTGAACAGAAATCAATACAAACGACTTAACACCGGAATGGAAGGTGCAAATAACCTCACGAAAAACTATGGTATGAGACTAGCTAAGGTAGTAGAACGAAAGAAATGGAGCAAAAAGTAAACGATGTGAGAAGTCTGTGCTCAGCTCATCAACGCAAAAAGCGTGCTGTTAAAAACTGGGAAAATAAGTACATAAAACGAACTTTTTGAAATGAACTTGAACTGTCGGTGGTTTGTCGTTTTGCGTAATTTTGCGGCTTTATAAGTTTACTGTTGCACGAAAACAGAAAAGGACATTGAGGTAATGATAGATTAAGCAATGCTCAAGACTTTACTTTTGGTTTCAAGGTTATTTAATTATCTTTAGCTATGTGTAGCGATGCGATACGAAAAAGACCGAATTCAATTTTGGTTCTCCTATTAGGTTTTGACTTAGTTTAATAGTAATAGACTGACCCGTCATATAAAATTTTTATTCGAGCGGCACTGCAAATGAGGTATCAATGAAAGGCTTAGACAATGTATGTTACGACTAGCATCTTAGGTTCACATTAAGCGTCATCAGTACCAGCCCAGACCTGTCTAAAGTTCACACAGATTTTGAAAAAAATGTCTTGCATTTTTTACAAACATATATCAATGAATCTAATCAAACTAGGCATGACCCGAAAGTACTTGAGCTCAGCTTTCCAACGAGCCCACTCTCACCCGGAACGATCATTTATAACGGCCTAAAATTTCGGATAAAAAACACTATTTTTCCAACTTCGGAGATCTTCCACCAGCAACCAGGTGTGGCTCGAGACTGTGTGAGGCCTGTTTTGAGGTCTACTGGCAAAGACCTTTCAAACCATGTATACATCCATCACAGACGAAATGGGTCCGATTTTGATAGGTGTATTTTCAAAAGAATCCCTCATACGTAATATCGGTTTAAGTATAGTTTCCGCTCAATAAAATAAACAAAGCAAAGCTTAAAAAAACAATTTTGTCTTTCACACGGAGTAATTTTTGTATATATGGGAATCAAGCCTTACTTTAGCTTCAGTTTTACGTCTACGTATTGTCAGTCTGTATCTATTTATTCTAAGGATCTTACCGTATAACAATTGAAAAATTTGAATCACGCATTTTTCGCTTTGTTATGAGTCCGTAAAGTTATTACTAAGCGAGATATGCATTTCACCTAAGTACATGGTCCTATGGATTTAGTACATTTAGTCCAATAAATGCGATTGATCAACGAAGTGACAACATTTTCTATAATTTGATTGGATTGAAAGAAATTTCATAATTTTTGCCGATGTCAACACAACGTTTTCACACCCAAAGCCTTCCAAAGTTTCAACTGAGATGAGAAAATGACTCACGAACTGAATTGTTGCTTGAAATTCCGTGATGCACTAAGTACTGCTTAGCGTAGGCCATTAGATAAAATCAAACGAATCCACTTCCGACTTTGCGCCGTATTATGAAGTCCTTATTCAATCCTTTCACGTTTCGCATAAACAATTTTGGCCGGAATTTCAAACAGCCGCAGGGATAGTAATCTCATACATAAAAACCGATTAACAAAAGAATCATTCAACGGGAAAGAAAATCGAAGTCAAATAATTACGTATGTATGAGCTTCGATGAAAGAGTCCTTACAAAAAAATATCCATGCATGTGTGTGTGTGTGTTTTGTAGCTGTGTGGGTTGATTCATAAAAAATGCACCGAAAATTTCATTGAAGATCTGAGATACATTCAATAAATATAAAATTATTAAAACCACACAAAATGAGTATATTGTGCCAAATTTTTCAATTTAGCTTCCAACTTTGTGACATTCGTTTCATATTCAATAAGAATATCCGATCCGTTACATTATTATTATGATATTTTAACAGAAAATTCTCTTATTGTGTATATGAATCATATATGGTTTGTGATGATTCAATCAACTTTTCAGAGCGTGTACAGAATATCTAATATAAAATCCATGTTGAAAACAATGATTGACACCGCCATCTTGCTTGTTTTTGAGACATTTCCGGAGGAATAATGCCAGTAGCAAGGAAATTGTAAATTGTGTTGTAAAGGATTTAATCTCTTATGTGGACTTGGACATAGGGAATTGCGGCTGGTCATAAACTTTTGTGGTTTCTTTGTTGCATTTGTCATGAGAGCTTGCAAGTAAAACTTTTTAGATGTCACATCATTATAAAACGGCAACTTTGATTCAAACGATTCAACTTTGTCATACATTATGTAATTTGGACTGGCAGGATGGGTGGTTTCTATTTTGTACACGAAGATGACGAGAACTTGTTTGTGTTAATAAAATGTTTTGATTCGATACTTCCGTATCTTTGAAATGTAGCCCACAATTTCCCTTTTCGTTGCCATCCATAAAGGAGAGTAAGATTTACTCAAGTTATGCTTTTCACGGATTCAATTTGCCCGTTCTGAACACCAAATAAAACCTATCATCAGTAATCGTATATGACTGTCTCACTGGGACATTTTATGTTGAGTAAGGTGTGGGAAGGTTGTATTTCGAGCCGAAGGCGAGTAATATGTCCCACACCTTGAAACAAAAAATGACCCAGCGAGACAGTACGGTGTTTTGTTTTGCGAAAAACTGGTTTGTGTTTACACGGTCGTTTTTTGGCTGTAAGACAATTAAGTTATTAAGTTGAAGCATTCCATTGTAAAAGAAAAAGAAAGTGTTGTAGGAGTGGCTTCTCATGCTTCTGCTGCTTTATGGAAACAAAGCCATTTTCCGATATACTTCACCTAATTGTAAACAACGAAATTTGGTATCAATTCCAAGAACGCGTAGTTCAGCAAAGTTTTTTACTCACTGTATCACAGGGAAATGAGTCATTACCTGATGCTATTTGCAGTAATTATCATTTCCCAATGGCTTAACGATTGAAATAGTATACTTATTGGTTTGGAGATTGTTAACTTGACTTATGTGGTTGCATCCCTCGACTCCGGCTCGAGTCATTTTTTGTCAAAATGAAAATATCCAAACCAGTGCGTAATATACTATTTTATGCACTGTCCCATCCGGAAAGTTGTCATTACATGCATGTGTGGCAACCATGGATCATTGTCTGTTACATGTATATTCAGACCTCACGGAAAGCGGTGGAACGATTTTATTTTTACATGTGAATAGTTGTTCGAGTTTATTGGTTTTCAATTGTTTTAAGTTGAACTTTCCGGTTGGGACAGCAAATAAAATAACTACATTGGATGCAGCGGAAGTAATTCATTACACGAAGGAGCGACACTGTGATATGAGTCGTCAATTGTATGTATTTAAACAACAAGTTTCAAAATGTCATTTTGACTGGTCTACATTGTTTTCAAAGGTTGTTGCTCAAGAACACACTTTTCTGAGTTCAGTTCTTTCCGTAAAGTTGTCATGTAATGAGGTACTTCCGCCGCATCCAATGTAATCTAGTACAAGGTTGTTTATTTATGTCATAAAAAAGTGCCGCATACAACTTTCAATATTTTTCAGAAATTTTATTGTTGAGTGTGTACTAACCTTTCAACACGACAATTTGCACTCGAACTGATGTTATAGAAGAAACGCCAGTGGCCAAACTTCGGAAAAACGTGTGTCTGTGCCCGCACAACTTAGTTCTTGTCCGTTCTAAATTTTTTTAAGAATTTTCCTTTTTTTCTAATTTCTCATCTTTTTTTGACGACTTTAAAATATACATAACCGAAATTACAATCAATTTGAATATTATTATCATTAGTAAGATATTCATCCTTAATATCTGTGGCTATTAACGCTTAGACGGGTGAGCTGATGTGAAATACTGACAATGGATTAATCGATCGAAGAACTTCACATCCATTCATTTAGATTGAAGGTGATGCACATGATGCATTTTACCTAAAAAGTATCGTTAACTTAAGATACAGTCGATTAATATTAAATGTGGTTACGTTCATTAGCTGTGGCCAATTATAATTGTTTAACAATAATATCAAATTATGGAAGCCAATGTAGCCGATATCAGTGGTTCAGTTATGTTACATATTATGTGGATGTTTGTGCAGTTATGTGGATAGTGCGAACCGTTACAATATAAGCAAGCATCTCTTAACCATTAACGGACATGATTGCTAATTTAACAGTTTATTGAATCCGTTTCATTTTGATCGAAGTGTTTTTTGAGATAATACAGTGAAATTCAGTTCGACCTTCAGAATAAAAATTTTGAAGCGTGGGCGTCCATTCTGCCAAATTTTCTTTTGATGCTTCGTTGCTGTGTTGAGTTTCTTTTTACATAACTAGCGATAACAAGATGAAAAGAAGAGTTTTCGTGTGAAATTTTTTGATCCGAGGCGTAGCCGAGACATTTCCTTTTTATACCGAGTTAGGCAATGGATTTTACATGCTGAAGACGTCAAAACATGAAAATGTGTTACAGGTGTTCTTCTCGTAGACAACCAAATTATTCCACCGATACATAATTTGACACTATTTCATGAGTAGAACACGAATTGTCCTAGTCATTACGTCCTATTTTAGAGGATAACATATTCTACTACTTCAAACAACATGCCAAAATGGCCCGATGCCATTATCTCATGAAAATAGCACAGTTAAATAGGCTGAAAGCAAATATGTTCTTAACAGCCTCGTTCAGCTATAGATAAAAAACTTGATATTTCGTTTCCGTTTGTTTGATTGACATTTGTCACGTGATCATGTCAACCAATCAAAGCCATTCTGACTCTATTCTCTACTATTTGCTGCTTCAACCAAAGAACATATATGCTGACAGAAGGAGGGTATCGAATAAGAAGCGTCTGCTATGGCTATCTAGATTGCCTTCATTTCTTCAGATCATAATATTTGTCCATTTTACAAATTCAGGCAACCATGGATAGT
Organism: Bradysia coprophila; assembly: GCF_014529535.1. Taxonomy (NCBI): domain Eukaryota; kingdom Metazoa; phylum Arthropoda; class Insecta; order Diptera; family Sciaridae; genus Bradysia; species Bradysia coprophila. The sequence continues at coordinate 8,118,576 of NW_023503493.1, read as the reverse complement.
CAAAGTAGACTCATTTATCTAGCCCAATGTCAAAAATGTGTCGATGTGCTAATCTCGAATTTTTTATTCGATATCCTCCGTCTATCAGTAGAATATGTTCTTTGGCTGGAACGGAAAAGTACACGAAGACACTCAGGATAAGATTTTTCTTTTTTAAATATGGCAAACATCCAATTCCAGCCGTATGGTCGGTATGGTTGATCAAAGCCGAAAGTTTCCAGCAAATGTTCTGTTTTAAGGAAACTCTACCTTGTTGTCACGAATTCGACCAAAAATCTACTTTGAGCACAAACTAAATAAACTCCAACTCTCATTGAATATTAATTTCAATTTTCTAATGTTTACAGACTTCTTGAAATACGAAAAATCAGTTTAGGTACAAAGGCGGCAGAAGACTCAGTATTTTTAATGCAAACGAAAATTTTAACTCGACTCTTGTGCAGCAATATAGTAACTTGTTATTTGCAAAACGGGGCAACTCTAGTATCACAACCTTGCGTAAGGATTTCTTTTTTATTTGGCAATTTTTAAGATGAAATCAACATAAATCCTTCATGAAACATATTGGCGTACAATAGGTGTATGTATAATTGCAACTAGCTGAGCAAGAACAGCCGTTTTCATTGTGGATTTCCACCGTTCGTAAACTGACACAAACCGGAAAGACAAACAGAAATGCGAAATGATATATTCATAGCCAATGGATATGTTTTTGAGATAGGTACATAAATAATGCATTAAAAGTTTTGCTAGAATTTAAAAAAAGAGAAGAATTCTCTATGTTGATTTTATTCATTATTCAATCCAAAGATTGCAAACGAAAAACTTTTCTTTTAATTATTTTAACACAACCAAAAATGTTGATTATACTCGTAAACATGCGGTTTGGCTACACGTAAACATTTCAGAAATATGCCGGAAAATGAGAGCGAAAACCGAAAAGTTTTCTTCTATTTTTTTGTAAATATTCATAATTAAGAATAACTTTTTACAAACATTGGCATATAATTGTACTTTTGCTGCTTCAAACAAGTTTTATTATGATGATTTATGCCGTGTCTGTTTTTACAGCTTGACGGGAAAAGTTAAGTTCAAGTTATACCTGACGAATTTTTGGAATTTTATCAGTTGAATTTAATGAATACTAGTGAACCTAGAAAAAAAAGCTATCAAACTCGAGCAACAGTGGTCAGAGCGCAGCGAGTGCCACAAAAATATCATAAATTTTAATACGGAGTGCACAATATCTCTCCAGCTTTGCTGCGATAGAGTATGCATTGCAGTGAGAAGATGAGATATTTTCTCATCTAATCACAAAAACTATAATTTTTCGCAGTAGATCTGATTATGAATACCAACTGATGATTCATGTAATCCCGCTTTGTGTGATGTCACAGTAAGCAATACCAACAGATCCATGTAATCACGCTTAGTATGAAATCACAGTAAGAGTGTAAAACAGGTATGGTCTATTGTCCGCCCGGAGGACATAAAAATTTGATTTTTCGTCCTTAAACGCACTCATTTTCATATTATTTTGACATAAAATGTGAGTGCTTTTAAGACGAATTCGCCGATCGACCATACCTGTTCTAGACTTTCATTGAACAATACCAACTGATCTATGATCTATGTAATCATCCACAACAGAGGAAGAAGTGAGCAAAAGTGTGTTCGTATTGTTGGGGAACGTTTATAACCAACCACATTAGGTTCTCCCAATAAAGGCTACCTAAATTTTTATGGGCTTGTCCTGGTTCGGTAAATGGTTGGATATGAATAAAAAACATAGCTAACGCCGACCCGTACGAAACACCTATTCGTATCAAAAGCCTTTAATGTGAAACTCTTCATTTCTCTTACTTCATTTTCTTCTCTGCTGAAAAACTATTCTTCCCTTTAAATCACTTACATTATCCACTCTTTGCCTTGTTATCATATACAATTAAATTGCCGGAGGCAATATAGACAGCCCCGTACGAAGTCAAATTTCATAAATTCCTATTTAAACAGCTATATACCGCTATATTTACCTATATTTCACTGTAAATAAACATTTCACAGAGGAATATGCTATTATATAGCTCTATATGCCTGTATATAGCTCAATATAGCTGTATATAGGTATATATAGATGTCCATATATGGAATCCCTGAAACCCCTCACACTTAACACATTATTTCCATGTTAACAGAAACTCTCTTAGTACCATTTTCCCCAAGATACTTCAATTTTACTAAAATCCAATATGGCCGCCGGCAGCCATTTTGTTAGGAGACCGGAAATAGTACAGACGCTTTACATTCGTTAATACCTTTCAAACAAAAAAAAATTCATGAAATTCGGTCAAAATTTACTCGAGATATTGTCAAAATACACCATGTTCACTGTACTTCCGAGTAGCCAGACTCACTCCAAGAGACCTAGCTCACGCTCCGGAGAACATAATTTAATAAAAAAAAAATTCCCTGATTGGTACGGTCAATACCTATCTAATAAAGCTAAAACAGACGAAATATGTTCAAATGTGGCCGACCTACAAGCAAAAACTGCTTGCCGCCCTGTGCCTGTTCCACACCAAGGGGTCTAACTCACGAGTCGGACATCCGATTTCCATAAACTTTTTTTTTGTCGATCGGTATTGTAAATACCTTTTATTTGACGTATCACTTACAAGTTTAACATTTGAATGTCCGGAGATATCTTCGAAAAACCGTAAAGCACTTATTGGGCCACAGCTCGGGAGGGGTCGATCCAAAATCACTCATCTGCGAACTTAGCCTGTCTTTTGACATTACCAAACGGGAAAAAAAAGAATTTTCAAAATCGGATGCGTTTTACTCAAGTTATCGTGCAGACAGACAGACGGACAGACAGACGGACATTTTTTTTCGCGGATTTGGCATCTCTAGACAACCACAATAGGTTTCCCCTTACTCAGGGAGTCCAATTCGACGTGTTACAAACGTATGCGTAAACCTATAAGACCCCAGTACTTCGTACGGGTCTAAAAATAGCGGGTAGCTCAAATCTATCACTTCTTTTGATTTAACAATTTTCAATGGTTTGATCCAAAGTCTTCATTTCAATTTGTAATAAAAAAGACTGCGTTAGCCACAGCACATCATTTATCTTCGACATCGCTGCAGTTAAGTGATGAAATTTCTGTATAAACTTATTCGAAGATGTTCCTTTACCATGACATGTTTTGAAAACAATTTTCTGTAAGATTATAAACTATTTAAGTGCTTGGTGAAGAGCTACACTTCAGGTATGTATGCATCGAAATTAACTTGGAACTTTGCTTGACGTCGCCCTGCCTTTTTAATAAACCATCAATTTCTGTAGTACCTCCGCAAGGATCTATTACATTTTTCAATGCATTGTTCCTTGCTGTTTTTTACTGGAGATACTTGCATCAGAACAATTGAAACAATGCTGCAGTTAATTATGAAATGCTATGCAATGTCAGCTTCACAGTATACTTGAAACAATGTAAAATGGCTAACGCTTCAACTTTTAGTTGATGCTTTATGCTTTAAGCTGTCGCCAACCGTTGTTATATAAAGCGGTCACGGTCACAGAAAGAAAAAGCTTTTTTTTGAATTAAAATAGTTGTTCGTTAAGCAAGAGGTTACGAATAGGAAATAGTGAGAAGGATTTTGGTTGGCAATTTGGGTAAAAAAAAGAATTGAAAATTTCCATCTCGTATATAAAACCCTTCACACTTACTCTTACATTAGGAAATTAAAATTTGTATGTTACAATTAAAGAGTATTCACTGCTAAAGTAAGACTAGTAGGTATAACAGGTGAGATAAAAGTAGGTTAAGAATATAATGTCAACTTTACCTTGAATTCATACACAAGAACACTTAACACTGTTTTTAATTTAATTCTTTTGTCTTTCGTTCTTTTTAGCATTTTAAACGATCATGAATTATATAGTGCATCCGAGTGGAATACAAACTGTAAGACCTTGGACTCGCATTCGTACAGTTTTTTTTTACATTCATTTTTGTTCTTCAACCAAATTGTGTAAATGAAATAAATGAAATGAAAAGCCGAATTATTGCATTTCATGTCTTTTTATGTGTCACAATCCGTACCAGGAATGTATTCTATCGAAGATGTCGATTCGAATATATTTAAATGAACTGACAAAAGAAACTAGCCTCGAATCTCGAATGAGTCAGCGACGGTAAACTTTGACGGGAATTAAGCTACGATGGAAGTCGGAAATTCTCACTGTCTGAACAAGAGTAAGTATTCAATGCAGGTACTTTCGAGTTCTAGTCTCTGTCTGAAGGAAGATTTCTATACCCGGGAAGTTAGTCATTACTTCATTGACATGAGCATTAAAACTCATGAATTCCCAGTGGCTTAATGAGTAAAATACCTCAGGTAATTGTTTGGAACTTTGTATTTTGCCTAGTGTGGTTACGTCCTTTGCCTTCGGGTCGAGGTGCAAACGCCACATTTGGCAAAATAAAATTTTACAAATGAGGACATAAAATAATTATTTTTAAACTTTGTTTTAGCTAGTGCTTTTCGACTAGACGTAGTGTACCGAAAAGTGTACATTGTCACTTCCAAACCATGTGTGCGGATTTTTTTTTTTTTCGCCCTAAATGTGAGATTTGACATTTCAGGTGAGAAACTGCTTGTTTTCTGACATAGAGAATAGTGAGCGATGAAGAAAATAAGCAATTTCTCACCTGTGTTGTCAAATTCTCTGGAAAGTCTAAAACCATCCATTTTTCGTTGATTTATTTACGTTTTCATGTTTTTTCGCGGAAGAAAAATGAGCTTCGCTAAGCGCACATGAAAAACCTAGTGGAAAATAGGAAGTTGCAACTCGAGCGGTTGGAATTTCCTCCAAAAGGTGAAGAAATAATTATTTACGAATGCGATCGGATTTTTGGAGTGTTTTCTCAATTAATTTTGATACACATGTATCCAAGATGTATTCAAGTGTTTCTAAATCGCATAGCACGTGTTTCAATCGAATTTCCACTCATTGTTTCATTCTGAGTATCATCTTAAAAATGTAAGTTTTAACTTAAGATACCATCTCTCACTTACAAGATCTGGTTGAGTGACTATTTCAAACAATCATTTCCATCACTTTGTGTAATTCAATATTCTATGAATATCAAATGGCAAAAGGAAATGGACACAAATTGAATAACGAAACGAAAAGGGATGTTAAAAGACATGTTGCCGGAGTTGATTTAGACAAATAATTTTCTGTTTGGTTAGGTTTTCGTGTTGACAATCAACAATAATTTAAAATAATTTATTAAAACATCGAATGAAAATCACTTCTAGGAAGGGTAGGGATTTTTTTTTAAATAAAATAGTCAGACAAAGCAATTGACTGTCTAGGAATCACAAACGACGATTCATGCAGATTTTCACAATATGTTTTCAAGTAGGAAAAAGACAATGAAAATATGTTTAGTTTACCCACGATTGAGTCAATTGTTATTCACAAAGGCAGGTCAGTTTCAAACTAAAAATGAACCTGAAAAGTAAGTTTATCTTTCGATTCACGTTTCGTATCTTCAGATCAGATTCCCATGCAATTTTTCAGGTTAATCGGACCTGAATTCGACCCTTAGTGATGAAGACCTTTAGTGATAAAGACCATTAGTGATAAATTTGAAGTTCAGGTCGAGCCAGTGGGAGGTGCGGGAAAGCAGGAAAAGTAGAAAAATACGCTTGCTTGATTTCTCACCAAAAGCTACTGTTGTACAAACCCGATTTTCTTAAAAATTAATTTGTTTTGCCTCGTCAATACCTTTTATTTGACATATCGCACACCATTTTTGAACTCGTCTATTCAAACATCCTGAGAAATGCTTGAAAAACTACAGAAACACAAACAAAACAGAAATAATGTTCCGGGAACTTGACTCCAAACTTCCGTCGCTGTTTTTGAGCACTTCCCATTGAGTCGCATCAACATTTATACGCTAGAAGGTTAGGTGCACACGCAAAACAACGTAAAGTTATTTAAAAAAAAATATGTTGGGTCTCAAAACAGTCAGCGTACTTGCGCCGACGGGAAATGGGCGAATACGCCGAATAAACTGTGCTAGCAATTATTATTATACTAGCTAAACGATCTCTACGATCCCAACCCAATGGCGTTTCACATTATCAAAGCGTTTCATTTTTACTGAGATTCGTAAACTACTGAAATTTACCAAAATTTACCAAATTTGAGTATCGATAAATTCAGTAAATTTCGGTAATTTTTGGTAAATTTCAGTAAATTCGTAAAATCTATTAATAATAGGTCCTGCAATGGGTCCTATAGCACTATAGCACTATAGCCCTATAGCACAAGAGGTTCTTGCACTATAGAATAAAATTTCCTGTTCCTTTTGTCACAATCACATAGTAAAGTTATGAGAACAAATTGCTTCGTACCGGTCGAAAAAAAAAATCCAGAGCAATTTTTCTCACAACTTTAGCAATAATTAACCAGTTTTTGTAGGGAGCTACGGGAGTTTTTTCACTCGTTCCAATCAAAAACGTCGTTGATAAGAAGTGGAACAGTGAAATTTCGGTAAAATTTCCATTAAAAGAAAAAACTGTAATCCAAAAGTTATACAAGACTTATGAACAGAAGTTTCTTTTGATAGAAGAAGTTACAGTAAAAGAAAAATAATTTTTATAACTGAACGACTGTCTGGCCGTTGATGATTCAGTGATTTTGGAATAAGGTAAAATTTTGAAAACATTTTTTTTTTCATTTTTTATGCAATTTTGTTGATTTTCTTGAGAACTTATTTAAAAGAAAATTAATTACGAAAAGTAGAATAGTTGGTGTGTGTACAAACCTGTTAGTTTTAACGATTGCGATAATTTACACAACAGTAAAAAAGAACGAAACATTTGTTTTCAATTCAGCACGAAACAATTCACATTAAACAGTTTCCCATTTCTATTATTATAACTCCACCGTGCACACATACAATTTTACATTAAAAATTATTTCTTTTCGCGTAAAAAATCTTCGATAGAATCAATGCACCTACTCAGTTTTACAATATATTTCCATTAACCAATTTTTTTTTTTTCTTCTTCTTCTCTTCTTATTCAATTCTTATTCAACACACTAAAAATAATAATCATTTCCTTTCAGAAATAACATTAACATTTTTACACTCTCAGTACATGTTTATTTTTGTTAAAACAAAACTTTCCGAACTGAAAATATTACCCACAAAAATCAATTTTTCATCTCATTTAACAATGCATGCCAAAACAGACATTAAAGTATTGTAACACACTGAAATTTGTATTTTTAAGAAAAAAATTTTAAACCGCAAACGGCCGATAATTATCCACTTTGTACATGAACTTAAACACCAATTGAATTTGATCGCTTCGCCAAAATGCTACACCAACACCACACAGTGCATACAGGAAAAACTATAACTTCACAAAACGAAGTTCACGATAATTCGGAAAATATTTGAGCGTTTAGTGTCAACGCCGTGATTTGAACCGAAACTTATGCTTCACTGTACAGGATAAATAATACCCATCAAAAATTGTGAAAATCGTTTCGTTTTGATGGGAAAAACGTCCGCTCTAGACGAGACGCTCTAGTCACATGTACCCCGCACGAATTCTTGTCAAAGACTGACTTCAGAATGAAAATATTATATCAGAGCCAGAGCCAAAACATCGAAAACGCATGCTGTTGACTGTTGTTATGGTTTAATATACAGCACGTTCAATGTTCGAGTATAATGTTGAATATAGATGGGTGCTAGTAGACTCTTGAATGAAATGAATTGCATTGAAAATTCAGAGTATGTGCGCTAGGCGTAGTTTTGTTATGCTTTTGTTTTCGTTTGTTGTTTAAAAGAAGGCATACCTCAATGTTGGAATTATAAATTATTCGTATGTATGTAATCCCGCTGGTGATAGATGAGTGGTGTGTTGTTGTAGCCAAGCGGACAGTATCCCGGACAGGTGCATTAGTACGTCGTAATGGATTGAGATCTGTTGTGGGATAGGGTTATGCGTAAATTTCGATATTTGAATTCTGAGTTCTTTTCAAGCACCTGATCTTTTCGTACAATTGTGCGAGTAAGATGAACATGGTTGCATATTGGTTTCACCAACAACTTTTTTTTGATTTGAAGATATACGATTGTCGATGCTCAGTGCGCCGATTCACGTATTTTCGTGAATTCAAATATTAGCAATGAACGTCAACATAAGGTATGGTCGAATGTCAAACTTTGTATGAAGCGGAGGAGAGGTTCGTCAGAGGTTTGTCCTCCGCTTTGTATGAACAGACCATATCTGGTTTATACTTTCATTGAATATTTGTACCTTCACAGTTGGGTGTGTGTATTATAAAATCCCACAAGAACTGTCAAATTACGAATTCTTAAAGTTACGATCGTATGAGAATTGAGGCCCAGAGCACTGATTCTTGCGGATAAATCGAAATCATTGTCGTCGATTGATTTGATCCAACTGTATTTATCTATCGTCAATAATCTCCCCGTGGAAATTAATTGAAAGTGGCATTGCCATCGGCGACATACAATTTTTCTTTATCTGTTCAATTCCACTTCAAATTGGTTGTGAATAATTTCCATGCAACATGCAACTAAACCACACTGAGCGAGATGTATTGCTGACATAATGCGCTCGTAAATTTGTTAATGTTGTACGTAGATTGAACAACAAAATCGAGAAAAGTTTATTTGCCTTGAAGCCTTTATTTACCAAACACAATTGTTTCATATGAATCGATGTACGAGTAATAAAGACAGATATTTGTTAACTGTAAAAATCGGTGTATGATGCTGTGAATTCCGATCCACGTCTATAGTATAGATGTGCAGGTCTTTAGTATTCCATGTGGTGCTACTTGTATCTAAAGTTAGACTTATAGATACTTCTACACAAACGTCAGTCATACAGACTTCATTCACATCACGTAAATCATTCTTCTGATCGCCAAACACTTCCAACTAACCATTAATGAAGCTTGGGAAGCTTGAATCTTTTAAAACTTAATGCTTGGGAAGGCTGCATCTTCTGAAACTTAATGCTTGGGAAACTTGAAGCTTAGAAACGTTCCTTCTATAAAGAAATTTACCTCACAGTGATTGACCCTGGATTTTTTTTGTGGAAGACCAGTTACTGGTCACCAGTACGCGACCACTGAATAAACCCGCTCCTTCACACATTCTCAAAGCTGCAGATACATTTCCTTATTACGTGTAGAAGGTTTTGATTTTATTGAGTAGAGATAGGACCTCTCGGTGGATACAGACCCGTCAATGATTGGCGCTGTTGGCTGGTCGGTCTTTAATCACATCACTTCGTAACAAATGATTTTGTTTTTTATATATCGTATCTCAAAAGACCGACTCGACAGCAATGCCATCGCAGATTTTTTGCGTGAGTGACGAGAACAATTACCACAATCTACTGATGTACGAAGTTCAACAATTTTGAAAATTTTGTTGTAAATTCCTTCAAATCAATTCTGGATTACAAGCAAGGACTTCGACTCAATTGCCTAGTCACTAAATTCCGGTGCTTAGCGACGGTCTTGAACAATATTGAAAAATGATTCCGTAACCACCGTCATATTTTACATTTTGAACAGCTTTTGTTAGAATAAAAACAGTTATTTGTTCACCGAGGGGCAACCAGTCACCCGAGACGATGAAATTTCCTACCTTTTTCCGGAGGTCAACGCAACATTTTCTACAACAAAGACTCCCGAAGCAGCTGAGGTGAAAAAACTTTTTAACACTAGTTAGGAAAAATACTATTCCTTAATTCAGTTACAAAAGGTAAAGCTTTAATTGCCTTTATTGAAAACAGCGTTGTATGCAACCCGGTGATATAAATGCAGTCACCATGACCATTTGAACGATATGAAATTCCTAGTCCTTTTGAACTATTTTCAATTTAAATTGAATGAATAGACGTAAGGTGAAGGTGAAAAAACGGGCTTTTCGAATTTTCAAAGCTTTTCTTCCAATTCCAATGCCTCATGAATATGATAAAATTGTTATGGTCAGAAAATATGTCCATGTCCATCATATAAAGTAATATACGGATGCCATGTCGAATTCTTTATGCAAATTTCTATTTTTGCATCTCAATGCGATGAAAATAATAAGAAATAACATCGGTCGTTTGGAAATATTCGGATTATAAGTTGCTGCGCTTATTTAAATGCATTTGCACTATATTAAATTTTATGGCTGCAAGTGATGGACGAATTCTTGGAAATCCTTATTGCTACCAGGAAAAAAACAAATGCCACAGAGCCTTACAGTGCTTCCAGGTTTTCATGTGAACATGTAAAGGTTAAATGCAAAAGAGCAAATTTTATCAAAAAGCTTTGGAATAACCAACATTCATTCTTTATTCCTTTTAATGTTTTTCTTTGATAACGATTTTTAGAAAACATTTCAATAACAGAATATTAAAAACCTTTTGGCAGCGAGATGTTTTTGTAAACAGTTTTCTTAGCACTGCAAATAAGGCTCAAAACATGTCAGATTTACCTGAAACTGGACGGAAACTATTATAAGTAGTCAGGGGAAAACAGGTAGGTAAAATCATGGCCCACACTTTAATTTTCTATAGACTGTTATGATCAGAGCGAGAAAACCGAAGACTAGTTATTATAACTTGCCTTGGGGTACTTGTCAAAGTATTTGCTTCTCTTTCAACGTGGTACGTTGAGTTTATTTTAACTTGCCTCGGAGTACTTGTCAAAATATTTCTTTCTCTTTCATCATAACACTCTATTACCCTAACTTTTTCGTCTACTTTATCGATGATCACTGATAATTAAATCTGAAATACCGCCGCGCCGTTGTGATCACATATTAGATAAATCTATTTTCCATTTGATCTTTGAACGAAACATAGATCTATTCTATTTACCATAGTATCGAATCAAAGCACCTCAAGGCTGTATACTTGGGGAGGTCACGCAGATACAGATACGCGGGTTACACACCACAGTTGATGATAAAATGGCCGATTTCATACAAAAATTCACCTACTCTGATGATTCTCGTCGTCTTGATGATGTGGTGAATCTTTTGTATATGTAAGGTCATCAGAAGTGGTGTGTTCCCGCGTATCTAATAAAATGGCGGTCTGCGTGACCTAGGTCACGCCGATACAGATACGCGGGCTACACACCACAGTTGATGATAAAATGGCCGATTTCATACAAAAATTCACCTACTCTGATGATTCTCGTCGTCTTGATGATGTGGCGAATCTTTTGTATATGTAAGGTCATCAGAAGTGGTGTGTTCCCGTGTATCTAATAAAATGGCGGTCTGCGTGACCTCCCCAAAGTATACAGCCTTGAAAGCACCTAGCATGGTAATAGAATAATTCGTGTATCAAACTACTACAGTATTCAGCACCACTATTTCTAGTTGTTTCCCCCTTCGAGAAATCGTAACGTAAATCGTCTGATGTCGTTTGCAAATCCCATATTTCTATTTTTCCTGACTTGCCAAGGAAAATATTAAATTATTTTGTGCTACGTTATATCCATGCTGAACGGGTGATGAACGGGTTGAATATCTGAATTCTACAAACAACTTCAGTGTGATGAGACTGCCAGCTGGGAAACGACAACATAATTTTCTCCAATAATTTACTGATAATAGTGTAGTCGATAACGCAAATTCTGTTAAGGAACGTTTACCGAGCGAGTTCCGGCAAACGAGTGATTGGAGGTTGTTGGGTACATCGAAGAAACAATTTTCTGAAGAAGAGACAAAAAATTCCTCCTCGTCCTTCCCCTCCCCACCCCTTCAAAGTTTAAATGCAGAGGTGTGTTTGTCGAATTATTGACAGGGCTGTGTGAAACGGAGAGATACGTGTGATAGCTCCTTTATGCTTGTGATGGAGTATGAAATACCAAAATGACTTCCTTAGCTTTCATCTTTAGATAGCAAATCATTTTGGAGTTGTGTACTCCATCACAAGCATAAAGGAGTGGTTCAAATTTTCCTGAAGGCGAGGAATTCGAAAAATGTTATTGAAAAATGGACAAAAATGACGTTTCAAACATGTTTAAAGACGTAAATTTTGTGTTTCTATGTATTTCTTACGATTTCAAAGCAATCTAAACAAGAAAATCAAAAAAAAAAATTTTACCAAAAAACCGGTCTAAAAATCCTATGCGAAACCATGGAATTTTTTCATGAAAAATCAATGTGGCGCCTACACTTTGCAAAATACAATTATACTTTCTTCGGCAAAATTGTAGCAAATGACACAGAGAACAATATTACCAAAAAATGTTTTTTACTTCGGAACATATTTAAGAAATTATTTAACTTTAACCTTAAATTTAAAACATCAATTTGCAGAAAAGTCGGAAAAGTCTTAAACGATTTGGAAAATTCGGAAAATCTAACTGCGCCAAAAAAAACTTTGAACCTTTACCTTTAAAATGAGCTATCACACGTATCTCTCCGTTTCACACAGACCTGTCAATAATTCGACAAAGACACTTCTGCATTTAAACTTTGAAGGGGTGGGGAGGGGAAGGACGAGGAGGAATTTTGTGTATCTTCTTCAGAAAGTTATTTCTTCGATGTACCCAACAACCTCCAATCACTCGTTTGCCGGAACTCGCTCGGTAAACGTTCATTGCGTTATCGACTACACTATAAAGCCAACTAAATGTCCGACCATGTCACAAGTCAAACTTTACAATCAAATGACGAGGACGTGATAAAGTAAAATAAAACTCTTATTCGTCAGAATGTCTTGTCAAATTAGAGAACAGCGTGAACGCATTGATCAGGTTTAAAGTTACCTTTTAAAGTATGGTGGGATGATAGGAAGCTGTAAGTTTGTTTAAGAGATAAAAACTTGAGTATATAACGGAAATGTGTTGTGTGTGGGTGGTGCGAGTATTTTATATCTGTACACAGTGCACAGATGGGTGTTTGATTGCTATAAAAACTTCCTTTTTTTGTGTAGACAAAAGTGGCAATGCGAACGTGACCGTATTATATGTATCGAATATATATAAAAAAAAAACTGGAGATTGTTTTAAGGTGAAAGGATGGCATTGTAAAATATAATTTAATTTTTCATTAAATCAACCTCAATTCCATTCCACTTTGAAATCTTTAAAATGGCATTATTGAATTTCCTGCTTATTCCAGTGATTGGTTTTTATTTTGTTCGATAGGGCTGCTTGACGGTGGATCATTGTAATCTATTGAAGGTAACAGGAAAATGTCGCACAAAACATCAGATGTGTATTCAGCGTTAGTTGTTTTATTTTAAGGGAACGGAAGGTTTGTACCAGTTTGTCTCGAGTCATGTATTAATGACTCATCGTTGTTAGTACTCTGTCGGTAGTTAATATAAAAAAATACGGAAAAAATGATGAAAAAGTTTGGAGGTTCGAACTGGCAACCTGTCTCTAATAATAACAGAATGTCATCGCATCTGAAAATTTTGCCTGCAGCTAAGACTCTAACTAAGGCCTCGAAAAGGATTAAGAGTCATATCGCCAAGACTTCAGGTGATTGGGGAACAAGCCGACTCCGATTTTAATGAGTGATAGCTCGTTGGATTCGTCTTTCAATTCTAGGAAACACGTATCTTTCACTTTTTCTAAAAAAAAAAGTTTTCTGTGAAAAGTGTTCAAAAGTGATCACATGTCAGAGAGTACCGAAAACAGTTTTTCGGCAATAACTCAAGAAAAAATTATTTTAAATTGTTGTAATGTTTTACGATTGTCGGTCTTGGAAAGACCTACAGATAGAGTATACGCACTGCTTGGTGCTAGTTGATCCACGAGAGCTATGACTTAAAATATAGTGAATGTTCGGAGAGTACTGCTTCTCTGCAGCTTCGTTGTTCCACGGAACTAAGTATGGGGTGTTGTAGCTGGCCTCACCCACTATCGTTCCACACATAAATGAGCCCAGTACTTTTGTGCTGCAAGCCCACAGAAGTGTTAGAAAAAAAGTTGGTGCCAAAATGCAGATTTTTTTCTTCTTTCTGAGGGCTCTACAGCTGGAACAGCATCTGGAACGGTACTATGGCAGTCATTCTTTATGGTCTACTATTCTTTTACCTTATCAATAGAAAAACGCTTCGATATGTCACGAATATATCAGATCCAATGTTAGTAATATCAAGAGAAAAATCATTAAAGTTTTCTCGGAGGATTTTAGTCAAATAAAGTGTTAGCGTATAGCAAATGACCTCAGGACTCCGGAACAGTAGTTAGTTTTTCAATTGGACCAATATTTGCTACGCGACAGGAGTTTGGAAAAACGATATGATCAAGTGGGAGCAAACATTACAACAATTTAAAATAATTTTTTCTTGAGTTATTGCCGAAAAACTGTTTTCGGTACTCTCTGACATGTGATCACTTTTGAACACTTTTCACAGAAAACAAATTTTTTTTAGAAAAAGTGAAAGATACGTGTTTCCTAGAATTGAAAGACGAATCCAACGAGCTATCACTCATTAAAATCAGAGTCGGCTTGTTCCCCAATCACCTGAAGTCTTGGCGATATGACTCTTAAAGTGTAAAATGTTTCCCGATGAAATAAAATTTTAATTCCAAAAAAGAGTCGGTCGCCCTGACCTGTGGCAGGTCACCTGTCTCAGAATTATTTATTTAGCGTATGGTAACTTGGAGACTGTTGCAAACAGTTTCAACTGTTTAAGTGTACCTGCTAAGCATACAAACAAAACCAGTGCGAAACAGGTCGAAACCAGGGTGTAAATCGCACTTGGTTTTGTATAGCAACATGACCTTGTGATAGTGTATTTCTTCGCATGGGTCACAGCACTGCTTCTAGCATGAATGTAGAAAGTATTCGGAGGCTGATAACACACGGTCCCCCTGAAACAAAATAAAGTTTTGATGAAAATGCACCCAAAAATTGATTGCTGTTCTCAATAGAGGGACCCAAGGGGAGTTCAAAACGATGGTCCGTTAAGCTGGACCAGATGCTACCCCAACCCCATACAACTAAGAAAAAAAATATATGGGATGGGGAAGCATCTGGTCCAGCTTAACGGACCATCGCTTTGAACTCCCCTAGGGTCCCTCTATTTAGAATAGCAATCAATTTTTGGGTGCATTTTCGGTAAAACTTTATTTTGGTTCAGGGGGGGTGTGAACAGTAGGCACTGTGTTTCTTTAGTAAAGATAGACGACCTGTTTCATTGTATGAGTTACAACAAACAATACAAACAGCCCTAAGCGGTAGCTCTTATCACTAAAGCCTCCATTTGACACTTGTCAATTCAGGATTCATGCTAGGAGCAGTGCTGTGTACAGTTTACTGAAAGGTTGATTTATATCCCAAGCAAAACAGCAAACCTCGAAAATGCACCGTTTTCATACTCACCGCAAACAGTTTCCTAACTTACAAAGAACTTTTTCATGTGTCGGGGCCGAAAATGAGGGAGTTTCGAGATTTTTCTCGGGTTTTCGACCCCTTACATGAAAAATTTTTTGAGTATCTGTTTTGGACGATTGATTTTAGGCACTTTCGCATGCAGCCCTCACTTCGTTCGGGCTACAACTCGCGAAATTGCCTAAAAACAATCGTCCAAAACAGATACACAAAGAACTTTAAATTAGCTTAATTTCTGTGTATGAATCTCACAAAAATTCCATTGCATTTGATGAATTTTAAGGATCGGATATGTTCCTAGCCTCAGGAACCTATCAAGTGCTACTTGATTGAGCAAAGTTTTTCACTCAAAACAATTTCTGGTTCGAAAACTGGCTTTGAAATCTAGTATGTGCTGAATTAGTCTTACATGGAAAATCAACCTAGTCAACCACTTTATATTTTACAAAGCAAAGCGTAATGATGTTTCGCCTCGTTTTTAACCAATTCAAATCCAATTCAACGCTTCCCGTTCGCACCTATTCGACCAGACTGGAGGAGAAACTCAAAGGAGTGGTTTTAGGAATCTACGAAACTCAACTAAAAGATGAGCCCAAATTGACGAAAAGTTCGAAAAAATTCAATGAACAACACAATGGTCGTTTACTGGAAATGATAAAAGAGTCTGGCATGACTGGTCGCCTAAATGAAACTCGTCTATTCACCAATTTGCATCCCGATTATCATTTGATTTGTGTTACCGGTCTCGGAAGAGAATGCGACGAATACAATCCATTTGAGTCGATTCATCAGGGAATGGAAAATGTACGACAAGCTGCAGCATCGGGCTGCATTGCACTGTCAGAAAGAAACTGTCGAACGATGTTTGTCGAACCGATGGAATTTCCCGAACAAGCGGCAGAGGGTAGCACACTTGCCGTGTGGAATCTCAACAAAATCCGAAAGAATGAGTTGCCGAAGTTGGATTTGTTTGACTCGTCGGATATGGATGAATGGTTGCGAGGAACGTTCAAAGCAGATGCTCAAAATTTCGCCAGAAAATTAACGGAAATGCCAAGCAACTTGGTAACGCCCAGTAATTTTGCACAATTTACAATGGATCTGCTGTGTCCGTGTGATTTGACTGTGGAGCTGAGAAACATGGACTGGATTAAATCACATCATTTAACGGCCTTTATGTCAGTTGCTCGTAGCTCATGTGAGCCTCCTGTTATGTTGGAAATGACATATTGTGGAGGTGAGCAAGGTGACCCTCCTGTGTTGCTAGTGGGAAGCGGACTCACTTACAACAGCGGAGGATTGTGCTTGAAAGACAAATACGATTTATCCGAAGCAAGATCTGCTATGTCTGGCGCTGCTTCAGTGGTTGCAATAATGAGAGCCGTGGCGAACCTAATGCTTCCAATAAATGTGTCGGCAATCGTACCACTTTGCGAAAGCATGCCGTCCGGTATGGCATTCAAACCTGGTGATGTTTTAACAGCATTGAATGGATACCACATTGACGTGTCTAATACGAGCAACGCAGCTGTTATACTGTTATCAGATGTTCTGTGCTACGGCCGACAGACGTACAAACCGAAATTGATAATCGATGTATCCTGTGTATCGAAAGGAGCCGAGCAAGCATTTGGTGGAGCTGCGTCCTGTGTGTTCACAAATACAACGAATTTGTGGAATCAAATAAATACGGCCGGAAGCATAACCGGTGATAGAGTGCGACGATTGCCGTTGTGGGAACATTTCTCAAAAATGATAAGAAATAAATCAACTGGAAACATTAGCAATACGGGCGACGGAACAGAGAGCGCATGTCTAGCTGCCGCATTTCTGAAAGAATTCTGTGAAGGTGTCGACTGGATCCACATGGACATTGAAGGTGTAAAAGTGGAATTGACCGAACATTTACTTCCGTATTTAGAGAAATATTGCATGACGGGTCGACCGACCCGAACTGTTGTGCAGTTGTTGTATCAGATGGCCTGTCCAGACGCTACGGTTCCGAAAAATTTGAACTGTGTCCCAGTAGCGAAGAGTTCAAGTTGTTGAATGTTTTGTTTTTAATTTTGAAAAATTGATTGTATTCTGCACGTCATATGAAATGCATATCATAGATTCACTGCAAGTGAGACCAACTGTACCTGTTATTTAATAAAAATCATTCCAGTTAACTCGAAAGCTCTCAATGATCTCATTAAACTAAATTTCAATTTCGGTGATCGATTCTCTGTGAAACAACACCCAGGCAGATGCAATTTTCCAAAAATTGATATTAAATCTCACGATAGTCCACAGTAAACTTTAGTTAATTATCAAAAGGTGAATCAAAACTTTTACGTTGAATGTTACAGGTAAACCGCTAATATTTCTCTTAGAAGACCTATAGGTGGCACATAGCAACTACGAATGCATAACGCAATAAGTTGTGTAGTTTCAAAGTTATTTAATTAAATAAATCCAAGCAACAACGTCGAAGAATGGAAATTACAATAAGACTTCGGTAATAACAAACAGACGAAAATTGTTGGTACATACCTATCGTTAGCATCTTTGAAAGAACGAAATGGTGGAGAGTGAATTGAAATTCGTAGCAAAGAAAATATGTTAAACTTTTGCGGCAAAATGAAAATAAAACATTGCTTCTGGACTACTTCTGAGATACTGATGCCACTATCAACAAATTACGTAGTGACTATTCGCAGGCGCCTGCCAATAGCATCTCCCCCTTTTACGGAGGCTATTGGCAGGCGCCTGCCAAAAGCATTTTTCCTTTTACAAAGACTATTTGCAGGTGAAATGGCCTGCCAATAGCATCTACGAACAAATTTTCAAAGAATGTTCATGAGCAAATAAGAACGGGTGACGTAAAAACCTGTATATCTAAGAAAATGTCTAATGTCTCGTAAAATTATAATGAAAAAATCACTGGACTGAAACAGAAGCTGGCCGTTGACCAGGAATCTTGCGTAGTATACAGAATCCGATGCAAAACCTGTGGCAAGTTCTACATTGGTGAAACATCTTGGTGTCTCTGTGATCGTAGCAATACACACCTGAATGACATCAAGTACATGAACAACAAGCCTGGTAATTCGAAGAAAACAGCTCTGGTTAAGCACGTTTATGACACAGGCCCAGCTCATCACCAATTTGATTTTGACGGTAAAGAAGTACTGAAAAGGGTACGGAAAAAAACAATGCTAAAAATCCACGAAGCCAACCAAATCGTCCTACACGGTGAACGGTCTTTGAATTTTAAGTCTGATGCAGCACACATCACACCAGTGTTTTACAACATCATCAAAAATAATTCCAGACACCCGAATGTAAACCCCGAGCATCTCACATCATACGGCTCAACAAGTGTTTTGACCAATGTTGCTGACATACCTGCTAGTCAGCTGGTCAATGTCAACAACAACAATAACATAAATACACAAACGCTATACAATCTGCGAAGCAGAAACAGATAAATTGTTTCGAAAAAACTGCGTGATATTAGATTGTAAGTGAAGAAAATTGTTTTTAAAAAATTTATATAAATTCAAGCGCTTTATCTCGGTTAATTTGTTATAGCCCTGAAGATGGTCAGTGTGACCGAATGCATGGAATAAACAAATTTATTCGAACAAGCGTTTCATTGGATCCAAAACAAGCAAAACAACATCTAGAAGATGAAAAAATCGATCAATGGAAACTTCGAATTTCTTCATGTTCTCATTGTAAACAATCTAATTGTTTAACATTTTAATGGAAATCATTGAATCTGCTACTCCTAAAGCTCCTGTTTCATATAAAATCTATTACTTCATTTATTTTAACATTCACTTTACCGTATGAACCGTATGTTGTCGCTTATATTTGTCGCTGCTGTCGATAATAGATGAAATTTGGTTTCTCAAAGCTTAACTTCTGTTCATTGGAGTAGTAACATGTGTGAGGAATTCCGATGAACGAATGTATTGAAATTCATGTTTATTTCAACCCGAATTATTGAGAAACTTGGCCTTGTAGTGCCATGTGTTGATTGGATACGGAAAAAATGTTGAATATCAAAATTTAGAACCCTTTTGAATGAATACGGAATGGCACTTAAAGAATCACAATAACTAAAGACGACCTTTTACTTTTGGCACAAAACAAACACAACAACCACGGCTGTTTATTCCCTTGACTGAAAGTCAAGGGTCTTACGCCAGAAAATACCCTAAAATGTTTGTTACCACACAATGTATGAAATGTTATCAAAAACGTAATTGTTTGTTACCATTTTTCTTTGTCATCACGATAACTTGAGTAATTCTTAACCGATTTTGATGATTTTTTTTTAATCGACGAGGAATGGGATTCCTGAGGTTAAGTTCGAAGATGGGCCATCTAGGAATACGGTTCTGGAAATTATTCCAGAAAAACAGGATTTTACTCTGTTGATAATTGATAATACACCGCTGATAATTGATATTGTGATAATTTATGATAATTTAATGTGCTGTGTCGATCAAAGTATATAAACATACTGAAGGTAATGCAAATCCACAAAAACTCACGGAACCCTACTTTCGGGTGAATATAATTTTTACAATGTTGGCCACTAGTTAAATTCACTTTGTTAGGTTGCATCTTCATACTCAACACAGAAAATTGTATGCAGAACGATACATTTCTACTAACATTAAAACGCCAACGTAACGCAAACAACATAACAGATCTTATATTCACCCGAAACATGGGTTCCGTAAAATTTGTGATCCGCTTAGCATTTGCATTACCTTCAGTATGTTTATATACTTTGGTGCCGATATTGTATGAAATGTTATCAAAAACGTAATTGTTTGTCACCATTTTTTTTTGTCACGACGATAACTTGAGTAATAATTCTTAACCGATTTTGATAAAATTTTGTTTAATCGACTAGGAATGAGGGCCATGTCATAGGGTTCTGGAAACTATTCCAGAAAAACAGGATTTTAATATGTTGATAATTGATAATTTAATGTGTTATTCCTTGACTGGCAGAAAATAGTGAAAAATTTAGGTTCCTAAAATTATCCATTTGACATTTGTAAGGTCAAGTTGATGAGCTATGGATGAGCTATGTGTGATCAATGCTTCGGAAGTTATGCCAGAAAATAGAAATGCAATGCAATGCATGCAATGAACAATAAGCGAAGCGAGGGTTGTAATTCCCACGAGTCGCGGTATCTTGTTACAACATAAAAAACGTAATTATTTGTATCCATTTTCTCATGAACCGAATCATGAACCGATTTTCTCTATTTTAACGGAAACGTACACACATTTAAACTGAAGTATTTCCGCTAAAGAGTAGTTTTTAAGAATACCGCCGACATTTTAGTATTTTCATTAAAAAAAATTTTGTGAAGAAACATGCTCAATTTTGGCAAATTTTAAGTTTTCATCTTCACAAAAATTTCCACACAAAAAAAAATTGTCAAGAAACATGCTCCATATTGGCAAATTTTAAATTTTCATCTTCACAAAAATTTCCACACAAAAAAAAAATTTTTGTGAAGAAACATGCTCCTTTGGCAAATTTTAAGTTTTCGTCTTCACGAAAATTTTCATAAAAAATTTTTTTTTGTGAAGAAACGTGCTCCATTTTGGCAAATTTTAAGTTTTCGTAAGTTTTCGTCTTCACAAAAAATTTCATACAAAAAATTTTGTGTCAAGAAACATGCTCCATTTTGGCAAATTTTAAGTTTTCGTCTTCACAAAAATTTTCATACAAATTTTTTTTTGTGAAGAAACATGCTCCATTTTGGCAAATTTTAAGTTTTCGTCTTTTTCATACAAAAATTTTTTTGTCAAGAAACATTTTGGCAAATTTTAAGTTTTCGTCTTCACAAAAAATTTCATACAAAAAAATTTTTGTCAAAAAACATGCTCCATTTTGGCAAATTTTAAGTTTTCGTCTTCACAAAAAATTTCACACAAAAATTTTTTGTGAAGAAACATGCTCCATTTTGGCAAATTTTAAGTTTTCGTCTTCACAAAAATTTTCATACAAAAAATTTTTTTGTGAAGAAACATGCTCCATTTTGGCAAATTTTAAGTTTTCCTCTTCACAAAAATTTTCATACAAAAAAATTTTTTGTGAAGAAACATGCTCCATTTTGGCAAATTTTAAGTTTTCGTCTTCACAAAAATTTTTATATAAAAATTTTTTTTGTGAAGAAACATGCTCCATTTTGGCAAATTTTAAGTTTTCGTCTTCACAAAAAATTTCTTACAAAAAATTTTTTCATGAAGAAACATGCTCCATTTTGGCAAATTTTAGGTTTTCGTCTTCACAAAAAATTTCTTACAAAAAAATTTTTTGTGAAGAAACATGCTCCATTTTGGCAAATTTTAAGTTTTCGTCTTCACAAAAAATTTCTTACAAAAAATTTTTTCATGAAGAAACATGCTCCATTTTGGCAAATTTTAAGTTTTCGTCTTCACAAAAAATTTCTTAAAAAAAAATTTTTTGTGAAGAAACATGCTCCATTTTGGCAAATTTTAAGTTTTCGTCTTCACAAAAATTTTCATACAAAAAATTTTTTTGTGAAGAAACATGCTCCATTTTGGCAAATTTTAAGTTTTCCTCTTCACAAAAATTTTCATACAAAAAAATTTTTTGTGAAGAAACATGCTCCATTTTGGCAAATTTTAAGTTTTCGTCTTCACAAAAATTTTTATATAAAAATTTTTTTTGTGAAGAAACATGCTCCATTTTGGCAAATTTTAAGTTTTCGTCTTCACAAAAAATTTCTTACAAAAAATTTTTTCATGAAGAAACATGCTCCATTTTGGCAAATTTTAGGTTTTCGTCTTCACAAAAAATTTCTTACAAAAAAATTTTTTGTGAAGAAACATGCTCCATTTTGGCAAATTTTAAGTTTTCGTCTTCACAAAAAATTTCTTACAAAAAATTTTTTCATGAAGAAACATGCTCCATTTTGGCAAATTTTAAGTTTTCGTCTTCACAAAAAATTTCTTAAAAAAAAATTTTTTGTGAAGAAACATGCTCCATTTTGGCAAATTTTAAGTTTTCGTCTTCACAAAAATTTTCATACAAAAAATTTTTTTGTGAAGAAACATGCTCCATTTTGGCAAATTTTAAGTTTTCCTCTTCACAAAAATTTTCATACAAAAAAATTTTTTGTGAAGAAACATGCTCCATTTTGGCAAATTTTAAGTTTTCGTCTTCACAAAAATTTTTATATAAAAATTTTTTTTGTGAAGAAACATGCTCCATTTTGGCAAATTTTAAGTTTTCGTCTTCACAAAAAATTTCTTACAAAAAATTTTTTGTGAAGAAACATGCTCCATTTTGGCAAATTTTAAGTTTTCCTCTTCACAAAAATTTTCATACAAAAAAATTTTTTGTGAAGAAACATGCTCCATTTTGGCAAATTTTAAGTTTTCGTCTTCACAAAAATTTTTATATAAAAATTTTTTTTGTGAAGAAACATGCTCCATTTTGGCAAATTTTAAGTTTTCGTCTTCACAAAAATTTTTATATAAAAATTTTTTTTGTGAAGAAACATGCTCCATTTTGGCAAATTTTAAGTTTTCGTGCGCTGGAGTACCTTGGAGTAGTAGTCAGAAATTTCTTATCAAAATCGCAGTGTTGCAAGCATGAGTCTCTAAAACATATTGAGGTTCTTGTATCTTTGTTTGATCTTGCCTTGGACTCAAGAACAGTAAATTTTACAATACTAAAAAGGCAAAGCTGTCACATCGCTCTACAAACAATCTACTATAGTGATCATCTTCCAGGCCGTTTGAAAGGCCATCCGTCTCATCTCCAAATGAATGAATGAACGAAACATTTAACGAAACTTCAGTGAGGTTATATCTGAAAGTACTTGAAGGTGATCTATTTTATTGATGATACAAACTACCCTAGATGCGTAAACAATATTTAGCCCTAGTGAGTGAAATGGGTTTTTTGACATTACATGTAATGCTTGTCTTCCTCTTATCAAAAAAGTACTCCGTGTGAGAGACAAACTTGAATTTTTTTCAATTTTTGCTTTGTTTATTTGACAGCTTGCTGTCTCACTGTTCTCTTACGGAGTAAGTTTTGTTGAGTAGAAATCATACTTACGAGTCAATTATGCTCGCTGAAAGCAACATGCTCCTCAGATGAATCGATGATGTATCAAGTCTACACTTTGCAGCTAAAAATAAAAAAAAATTCGGTAAAAATTGGAATTTACTCAACACCATACATCGTGTGTGTGTGTAGCTTACAAAAGCTATTATATTCTCATTTATGTTAATAATCTTCATTGAAAGCTAAATCGATTCTATTTATTGAGATCTGTGTAAATAAACACTAAAATAAATTTTATCGCGTGTTCGATATGAATTACAGATCTCTATATGCACACACACGTGTTGTGCACACGATATAACATCTCTCAGTCGTAGAGGTATATTTGAATTTCCTTATATTTTCGTTTTTATTTTCCGGCTAAAACCATAAATATTGCTGCTGTTTTATTGTCTTGTGGAAAATATTGTAAAAATCAGCACATACGCATTGTAAAGAAAAGGTTAGCTGTGAAAACTGGAGATGTGTGCGCGTTCACGCCTCAGTTTCTATAGATCCATTTATTTGTTAGCAGTTGTACAATCGAGGTATTCAGTGCGATTAAATATCTCTGACCTTTTGTTCTGTCATATACTCATTTTAGACTTGCGTCGCGCCCTCGATCTTGGGTCGATTATGCCATGATCAAATCAATTTGGTCAATTTAATAATAAAGGCATCGGTGCCTCACGAACCAACTGTCACCGACGCCAGCAGAAAACCGTTGTCGATGAGGGAAGTTAATGTCAACAGTTTGTCGCCTATGTCAATGTGCTACCTCTCGACCACAGATTTAAAGTCATGAAATCCAATCTCCCTCCATCGTTTCTTGCCAAATCAAGTGATTCCCGTAACGCGAGTATCACTACCTTGATAATGTTATTTAGCTCAGCATGTCTGGTATGTCGGCCAGCACTCTTTCGCCTCGTTTTACACACATTCGAACCACGTGTTAGTATATGTTGATCTCTAGATACCGATTCATTTGTACAATGTACTCGTGTCTAAAAAGGTATTTACATTCGCCTCACCATGAAAACACTGAACACTTTTTTAGTTCTCTCTCAGCAGACCTTGTAAACAGGTCTGGGGATGTGAGCAATGTTTTACTTAATAGTGGCATTTCCTGTGGTTATTTGCGTTATTCGTCAAAGAGAGAAATTATATTTTAAATGAAAACGAAGGCGGAGCTTACTCTCCGTATTATAATGAACATCGAACGATCGACTCGTTCGGCTTTGTATCGCGTATTTTCGGTTTCGTTTTTATTCTTATTCTTCTTCTATACATTTAAGTTTGACCTTGAACGATGTGTACAAATGCGATAGAAATGCTTTGTATTTGTTTTTGTTGTTTGTGTATTTCATGGTGTGGCAAGTGTATTTTGTGCATCACAGGATTGAAACCACTCAATCACAGTATATGTGTGAATTCGTGGTTTCAATCCAAGTGATGCAAATAACTATTTTTGAAATAAAAAGGGATGAGCTCTTGGAATTTTAGAAAGTTATCAAGGAAAAACACTTTTCTTTTGTTATTTCGGAAAATGACTTTTTAAGCATAAATACTTCATTCGCAAATGAGTCGGTATCCAGAGGTCAATATTCACTAGCTACGACCCTGTGCCTGTGTACAAATGTGTGTGGTGTATAAATGTCAAGACCTAAAAATTGCATGTGGCGCTTACACGTGCACGCACTCGATTCAATAGATCGAAAATTAATTATTTGCCACGAATAATTTTTGCCATACGGAAGTGCAACATCAAAATTCACAGTTCAGCGCATAATAATTATTCAAATTACAGCTCAATCGAATATAAGCTACCCACAGAGACTGAAACATTATCGATAATGGGAAGAGTTCAACTAGAATAGTCGAGATGGACGTTCGTACCCATTACATTCACTCACAAAGAAGATTTCAGACGACATTGACAAAGATCTATTCACGCCGCGCCGTAAGTGCGCTGAAAATTCAAAGCTAAAAGTGTCAAATACAAATCAAACGATGAATTTGATTTTTTAATCATTTGTTCATCTACTAATTCCAGAGGATGTAAACGTGTTGCAATCTAATGAATCGAATTTGTTTTAAAACTTATTTACCTAACTAGGGATAAAAATATGAAAACATGAGTTTTAAGGTGAGTTTTGTTGATCCGAGGCGTGGCCGATTTCAATAATCACACGAAAATTAGACTTTTCATTTTTATCTCGTGTTTTATAATAGATTTTAAATGCTGAAGGCATCGATAGAAGTGGTTGAAACATGAAAAGTACGGTTTTTAACGCATTTAGCATCCAACCAGGAGCGCTGGTTTGATTAGGGACCTGAATAATCTAGTAGCCCTATATTTTTTGCGAATAAAATTTTTCAATTTATGTCAGTGTTCATTTGAGTTCATTTTCATACAGTGT
Organism: Bradysia coprophila; assembly: GCF_014529535.1. NCBI lineage: Eukaryota > Metazoa > Arthropoda > Insecta > Diptera > Sciaridae > Bradysia > Bradysia coprophila. The sequence continues at coordinate 8,092,615 of NW_023503493.1, read as the reverse complement.
ATTATAGGTTATTGACGTTTATTTGACGTTTCGAAAATGAACCGCTACTGCCTGGTTTATTTTACTCTGCCGTGGTTTGACCATTTTTCAAAACCAAAACAAAGTGACAGTTGCAAAGAGAGAAAAACTCTTGTTTACCCATTATAAGAAATAAGAGTAGACAAAATAAAAAATTTCTCACCTAAACTGTCATGAGAGAGAAAAGGTAGAACGAGATACTGTCAAAAAAATCCTGTATCAGAACATAATGAATTGATCCACGCGCGAATTCTACACTCACGGAATTTTGAAAACCGACATTTTCTGCTTCGTGATTTACTGGTTTTTTGTGAATTCTGTGTCGGTTTTCAAAATTCAGTGTGTGTAATTACTTTTGGTGCCATTTTATCTTGTAGAGATTCAACGGCACATGAATATGGAACGAAGCTGAAATCAAGTTTCTAACTCTCGAATAAATGTTCTTGTTCCCTAATTGTGTTTATAGCCAAAAGAAAAGGAAATATATTCTTAGACCATAACACGGGTAGCAAGTAAAAGACGAAATGTTCAAATGTTATGACCGTCGAAATACATAAAGACACCATTGACAATATGAAACTACAAATATGAGAATTATGAGTTCCTGTGAACCAACAAACTTTAATTTTTATTTAGTGAAACATACTAGACATCAAAATATGAAGTGAAAGCATTTTTGCTCATAATGTCCACAGCTGGGCTTACTAGCAACCTCTGGTTTTATTTATAAATCCAGCGCCTATCCAACTCGACCAACGAGACGAGCAAAAATGAAGTCATTTCAGATGTTTATGTGTTTATGAAACTACAAAGATTGAAATGAAAAGTGTGACCGGTAGCTCAAGTGGTAAGAGCATCACCACGGTAAGGCGAAGATTGTGGATTCGTCTCGCACCAGTGCACCAATTTTTCATTTCAAATTACATGTCCACGAGCACACTGCAACACATTACACTGACTCATTTGGTGCTTTGATGGTCCGTTCCAAGAACCGCAACGTTAAAAATGTTTTTCATAGCAAAGTTTCCGCTCCGAAGTTTCAGCGGAGTGGAGAAAATGAATGTTTTCTCAACTCAATGACGGAAAGTTCCAATTCTCTTGCCTTTTTTTGAGAAAGACGTTCGTTGTACGCCACCCGGTAATGCTTTTTTAGGCACACTAGTAGTTCCTAAAAAAGCACTTATCACTCTGTGCCATAAATAACTTATTCTCGCCCAAAATCAATTCAACAAGCGAAACGAACGTAGGATGACACAGCGGGACTAACAGAAAATCGTATTAATCCCGTATCCCATTTCCGATTCAAAAATTCATGAAGATGTAATTAGCACACCATAATTTTATGAAATTTAATTCGATTTCGTTGCAATATAATGTCTGCTTTGACACACACTCTCTCTATCTATCTATCTGTCGATGAATGCTGAATGATCAAACAGAGAAAAAAGTACCGATTCAGCAACTGGGAAAATGTATATTCGAAAAGAAAACGGAATTTTTGCTTGAATTGCTTTATGTTGGTCAGAAAAGGGTCTTCTCAATAGATGATTGAACCGTCGTTGCTTCTTTTTTTCCCTATCTGTGAGAAATTACGATTATGGATGTTAGATTCGGAAATGGGCTTATAAAACACCAGTTCTGATGAGTCCTGATTTTATATAGCACAATAAGCACTTAAACGAATAATTTATTCTGAATGAGTGGTGCTATTGAATTTTGTTTTTCTTTTCTTCCATCAATTACGAAAAATGTGATATTTCCCTGATGGTTGGGAACGGGAGAAGGGCAACGGTTTTATGTGTTGTGTAGCTACTGTACTCGTGTATACATTTCCCGTTCTTCAAAATTTGTGTTCAAATGATTTCGAAAACAGATGTGAGAATATTCTGTGAAATGAATAAATTTGTCGTTTGGAATTTTCAGTTCAATTGGTATGAATGAAAAGAGTGCATTGAAAATAACTATATGTTCGAAGTGGATGTTTAAAACACGATTTCATCATTATGCGATACGAATAAATAATCAAAGGGATATGGATAAGCATAGCACTTACAAATTCAAGATTTATAGGTTCGAGTGTGTAGTTACGCCGTATTTATACACGAACGGTTCAGGCATACCTGTACAATATTGAGCGATAGAGGAATTACTCGAAAGACAAATGGGGTTTACTGAACGCTATTATAGAGCTTTTAATGAAAAACTATTTTAAATAATGCAAAGCAGACAGTAAATCGAATCAATGGATGATAATGTGCTTTGTATTTAATTGTGCGACACTGCTGTCTGTACCTACTATCTTTCGACTTTACTTGAAATGAATTACAAAATACAGGAAAAACGTTATTTGTTCTGCCTTCCGTTGTTATATCCTCCAGTACATGATGGCACAAAAAAAAACATTTTCAAATTTATTCTGAACGTCTCTTGTCGCCGTACGAGAATCGACTACGAAATGTAATTCAGTCGGGCATAAAAAATCGAATGCCTTTTTGCTGTGAAACGAACGAGTCTGGCATAATATTGACAATTGAGATGCATTTTCAACGGCTAGAACCGGCTATAGAAATTACCACTTGTGAACATTTTTTAACCCAGAAGAGCGATGATTGATACACTCACTTTTATTCATTTTTTTTTCATATTCATATTTGAAGCTTTTCTCCATTCACTCCATTCATTACATTTGCTGCAACCTCCTGAAGTGGTTAATTAGTATTCTATGGATTTTCTCCGAGGGGTACGCGACGAGTGCAAATACTGAGACAAGTAGTTAAAAAAATAGGTAAACAATCGCAGCGTTGAATCACTCAAGGCTGTGTATCGTTGGTGAGGTACCGTCAACTACCATTTTATTAGAAATAATAACGCTGCGCGTTAATATCTAACTTTTTATAGAAAAAAAAATCACGCACTACGATTCTATCGAATCTGTTAAATAGAAAGCGAGTGTCGCCCGAGCATCTATATTGACGCTACCTCTCTAACAGTATGCAGCATTGGAACCACTCTCATTCATGATAGTCTCATATCAGAGTAAAGTTTCATTTTAGTTTCCGATGCAGTGGTTCATGCACTGATTCACCGAAAATTCAAATTCTGTGCTGACGTCGTGAATAGATGGAAATAGAAGTCAAGGCTGTATACTTTGGGGAGGTCACGCAGACCGCCATTTTATTAGATACGCGGGAACACACCACTTCTGATGACTTTACATATACAAAAAATTCACCACATCGTCAAGACGACGAGAATAATCAGAGTAGGTGAATTTTTGTATGAAATCGGCCATTTTATCATCAACTGTGGTGTGTAACCCGCGTATCTGTATCTGCGTGACCTCCCCAAAGTATACAGCCTTGAATAGAAGTGACATGATTTTCTCGTAACAGTTCCCCCTCTATGGAAATACTAACACGCGAAATGTTATTATCTGAAGTATTAATTAGCAGGATATGTGCGTCACAGGCAGGGCCGAATGTTTTAAGAGGAATCACCCCTTTTTCATAGCACAAAACCGAAAAAAGGGTCTGAAAGTTGCAGTGATTTCTCTTAGGGTACAACACAAGGAGGCTTATGGTTTATTTACACACTTAATTTACACGTTTCTGGATGCAATAATGGTTTCTGATTTTTGAAAAAGTAATTCGGATTATTGTTTTTTCAACTTTTAAAATGCCCGTTTTCAACCGAATTTTTCCATAAATTGCACATATTTCTCGTCACACATAAACTTTCATAATACAAATGCACACTTCACAGACTCCTGCTATTGATTCTGATGCTTTATTGGTTTCACTTTAGCTAATTTCATTTAGTTGTTCACACAAAACGAATAAAAACAATTGAAACTGAAGCCAACAGAAAAAATGGCGGCAGCCATTTTTATCAGCTGATCTGAAATTTACATGGAAATATTGACGATTTCACCTATTCAACGTTAGGTGGCACCATGAATTGGTTGTTTAAAAAACTAAATGGATGAGAACTCTTAACATGTTTTCGAATTCATAGAAATTTATGAAAGTTTAGAAAAACTTAGGGAAATTTAGTAAAATTTGTGAAACTTATTTCTAATATTATGCCCTGGCTCGACGATTCTCGTTTTTCTCGTAACTCCTAATATTCGTAAGTTGACAGTTGCGTGTATAAAATCCCATAAGAACTGTCACGTTACGAATTCTAAACGGCATGAGAATCTACACCCTGGGCTCCGATTCTCGTGAATTTATACATGCAACTGTCAAGTTACGAATATTAGGAGAATCGTCGCAGTCTACATTGATTAATTTCGACAGGTGATTCAGCTTTGCTTTTTTTTTAATGTTTTCTTTTGCAGTTTAAACATTTCTCTATTTTTGAATTTACCTAAAATTGGACTCCCTCACATCGGCCTGTGACACATTTTTTGTTTGTGTAAGATTTTTGCGTTCAGCGAATAGTCTCTCTAGAAACTTTTAACAACATTTACAGTGCATAATTCTACAAAACAAAGGAATAAGGTGAAATTTTGACAGCCTCAAAACGAAGTTTGTTTGCTAGAGAGTGTATTGGTTCAGCAGCAGAATAAGTCACCTAATTTGGTGTCAGTTGTTTTTACCATTTACACATTTATCATTTTTGGCTTTTAGAACTTTAAAATTTTTTAGAACAAAAAAAGACCGTTATGCAAATTACGGCAGATTTCCATTGGTTTTTTTTACCCGATTTGACCACTTGACGTATTAAGGCCCGTCATTGGGAAATGACAGGACAGTTTCCCGAAAATGTATGGAAAATTTTATCACAAAAATTCACCGAAAAAATTCAAAGAAACTCACCTCTTAAGCTTTCTATTGTATTCGGTCGTGGTCTCTTTAGGTCGCCAAGGCATATTTGAACACTAAACACTTTTTACTCGATGAAAAAACAAAAAGTTTTTTTTTTGTTTTATCGCGACAAAAACACAGAAAATATTTCGACACAATTGTGACACTCCGCTATTATAAGTACTAGAATGAATGTTTGCTGTGTTCACTTCGGCGGTAAAATATTTTTATTCAAAAAAGTGTCCGACCCTTCAACGATGGTAGACATTTATTAAAATTTTACCTCTCCCACTTCTTTAGTAAGCTAACAAGACTTCGCTGAGTCTAATTATGCCAACTCTTTGAATAAAAATATCGGCTGAGGTCGAATAATTGTCCGCTGAGCTTTAACAAACCTCCGCTGAGCTCTAATAATTCTCCGCTAGGCTTCAGTAAAGTCCGTCAGACCTTAGCACGCAGTAGTAAGGCAATGAAGCTAAGCGAACACTCAATAAGCATCAGCGGATACCTAATAATTGTTGCTATGATTTAATAAGACTCCACTTAGCTTTGGCAGATCTTCGCTGAGTGTCCGATTAGCTCCATTAAGCCTTCCTGAAACTTCCTTAGGCCTAACGGACACTTCCTGAAGCCTAGCGGAGAATTATTAGAGCTCAGCGGAGGTTTGTTAAAGCTCAGCGAAGAATTATTAGAGCTCAGCGGAGAATTATTCGACCTCAGCCGATATTTTTATTCAAAGAGGTGGCATAATTAGACTTCCCGAAGTCTTCTTAGCTTACTAAAGAGAAACGAACATTTATTTACGCTCAGCGCAGTCTTACGAGAGGCTAAATTTTTAATAAATGTTCTCTCATAGTTGAGAGAAAGTCCGCTGATCTCTCGTAAAGCTTTAAAAAATGGTCGATGGGCATTATTAAATGTATACGCTACCCTTTGTCAACCGTTTGATGATTGTTTTTAAATGCCCGACACTTTTTTGAATGAAAATATTTTACCGCCGAAGTGAACACAGCAAACATTCATTCCAGTACTTATAGTAGCGGAGTGTCACAGTTGTGTCGAAATATTTTCTGTGTTTTTGTTGCGACAAAACAAAAAAAAACTTTTTGTTTTTGCATCGAGTAAAAAGTGTTTAGTGTTCAAATATGCCTTGGCGACCTAAAGAGACTATGCCCGAATACAATGGAAAGTATCAGAGGTGAGTTTCTTTGAATTTTTTCGGTGAATTTTTGTTATAAAATTTTCCGTACATTTTCGGGAAACTGTCCTGTCATTTCCCAATGACGGGCCTTAAGCAAGTTCTTTTTGTTATTACGCGTAGATCTCATAGAAGTACAAAAAATTGTACAAATATTGAATACATCTTTCGCTGAAATAGTATCCTTGTGCACACTGTTCTGTTCTATCAGTGAACAGACTGAGAAAATATTTTCAAGCTCCAACTGGATTGCAAGTAAAGCTGACCGGGTCAGTGTAATCAGAGAAATGATAACAGCAGCTGTTGCTTGCAGTGTCCAAAACCATACGTTGGTCTCTTTTAATCCATGAATATTAATGTGTTTTCGATAAAAATAACCAACATGAAACTATAAAGTTTTTGAACATTTCATTAACATTTTGACACGAATAATGTAGCGATCATCTGGCGCCTCATGATCTCATAACAGCAAACAAGTTTGTCTTGGAAAAATTGATATGAAAAGGGCACATATGTCTTGTAATAAATGGTTTAGAATACATTGAGTAAAAACATCCATCCACAAAAAAAATTTATTTGATCGTCGAACAAATTTCGAAATTTTATTGCAAAAAACAATCATCATTAAAGTTCCGAAAATAGTAAACGGAATCATTAAAAAACATAATTTATTATCGATTTCCTCGCCGAAGAAAATGTGTTATTTTACTGTTCCAATGTTGTTTTTTTAATCGAGAGAAGATAACAACTTTTTAACAAAAAAATTATTATCCATCACTGTGGCAGTTATGTGTTTACTGTTTACTGACAAATTTACCATAGACTGACAACACAGAAATCCGTCGAGCTGGAATAGCGCTAAATGTTGTCGTTAGTAAATAGAGTACATCTACCAAAAATTCCATCAAAGTTATTGAGGTTAAAAATAAATAATTTACAGAGTCAATCATGGTTGGTAAGTTGTTGCGGAAAATGTGACGATGAAAAATTTACATTTTATACAAAGCCTTGTAAATAGTTCCTTGGAATGTTTTAAAACCGTAATACATTTAACAAGAAGTTAGCACATCTAGTTGCAAGCGCAGCGCGCAGCGCTGCGCCTTAATACATGACTTTCCAACAATCTAAAAAACAATGCCCGAAGGGCATCGTCCTTTTTAAAAATCTAAAAAGTAGGTAGGAGTGTTTTTTAGGTTGGAGAGATGGGAAAAAGTCGAGTTCGGACCTAGGTTAGGACTGAGGCCGTACCTCGGACCTAATGATTTTATCATTGATTTCGGTAGTGCTTTTGATGCTGATTCAGGAAATGTGGGTCAAAATTTTTTTTTATGCGTCGCTTGGCCGCTAGGTGGCTTCAAAGTCGGAATTTTTGAAAGTTAAAATAGCTCTCATTTCGCGTAAAATCAATGGATTGGCGTGATAGTTGCTTCTAAAGGGTTGTTGAGGTCGGCGCTTCCAATAGAACACATTTGAGAGCCGCCAGAAGCCTGTGAGCTGCCGCAAATAGCAAAAGACTGCTTTTTCTGACAGTTTTTCTCGATTTTCTCCAAAATTTGTCGATGGATTTTTTTAATATGTACATCAATCGATAGCCACTGGAAATACCTATCGATTGATGCAAGGGGGTAATCACTAGTAAATCAGTAAATCAAGTAAATCACGGTAAATCACAAAAAATTTTGAAAAATTTTTGAAAAATTTTTAATTGTCACTGGATTACATTTCGAAGTATCGTGGCCGTAAACATATAGGATAAATTTCATGAACTAATACAAATTGAAGTAAATAGATTCAAATTTAGTAGAAACTTCATTTTTGATTTACTTGATTTACTGTGATTTACCGTGATTTACTGAGCTAGTAAATCAGTGATTACCCCTCGGATTGATGTACATTAGGGTGTGTCGATTTCAATTATTTTTTTTAGTCATTCCGGGTTCCGCCCTACCGCGATTCACCCTCGCACTAGCAATAATAATCAGCAAAAATTTTTTTTTTCTAAGTCAATATAAGCTTGCACCGTCACTTTTTCAAAAATTTTCGAGCTACACGAGATAGCTGGATTATGGGTCCGAACCAAAAAAAATCTACAGATGCTTTTGCAAAGTTTTCACTCTGTACGGCATCTAGAGGGTCTACTAGAACATACAAAAATTAAAAAAAGTTAAAAAAATGTTTTACCGTCATTTTGGTATAGCATCAAGTTTCACCGAGGTGGAATTTTCAAGAATTTTGTAAGTGGAAAAGTCATCTCACCTGGGTGAATTTTTTTCAAGCTATTGTTGTGATAGCTCATTTTGTAGGTATTTCAATAGCGCATCCAGCAAACATACAGTTTAGATAGATAAATTTAAATATTTTTTGGTTTCGCTGTTGGAAGGCCCAAAAATTGGGCATTTCTTCGAGTATGGAGACAATTAACATTTTAAATACAGCAAGTAAATGAAAAATTTTGACAGAAATTCAAATATTATTAATGAATAACACATTTAAAAGCTGAAAATAGTACGATTTCGTTTTCTAAGAGAAGCCAATTTGTTATGTTTTCGAAAATACCCAAAGAAATGCCCCATTTTTGGGCCTTCCAACAGTGAAACCAAAAAATATTTAAATTTACCTATCGAAACTGTACGTTTGCTGAATGCGCTATTGAAATACCTACAAAATGAGCTATCACAACAATAGCTTGAAAAAAATTCACCCAGGTGAGATGACTTTTCCACTTACAAAATTCTTGAAAATTCCACCTCGGTGAAACTTGATGCTATACCAAAATGACGGTAAAACATTTTTTTAACTTTTTTTAATTTTTGTATGTTCTAGTAGACCCTCTAGATGCCGTACAGAGTGAAAACTTTGCAAAAGCATCTGTAGATTTTTTTTGGTTCGGACCCATAATCCAGCTATCTCGTGTAGCTCGAAAATTTTTGAAAAAGTGACGGTGCAAGCTTATATTGACTTAGAAAAAAAAAATTTTTGCTGATTATTATTGCTAGTGCGAGGGTGAATCGCGGTAGGGCGGAACCCGGAATGACTAAAAAAAATAATTGAAATCGACACACCCTAATGTACATATCAAAAAAAATCGTCGGAAACGTTTTTGAGAAATGTCGAAAAATGTGCCAAAACATAGCAACAACTTCGACGTTGGTACGGCGATAAGATGGCGTCGTAGAGTTTTGGTTTCTTCGGAGAAAAGGTTCACACAAGAAAGTTGGGGGGGTCCCAGAACAAATTTTTGATGGCCGAGGTCAGTAGACCGATTTGAGATTTTAAGTCACTCGATGTTCCAAGAGTCTCAATGTGCGGCACCAAAATTTCATTTTACAGTAGAGATCTTTATGTCACTTAGATTTTTTATACAACAATAAATATCATCATAACGCATCGATTCTAATACAAAAATCTATTTCCCAAAGTTTGGACCGTCAATCTAATCTAACGTAAACAGTTGATGCTGGATCATTTTCCTAAAAGAATTCGAAAATTTCAATCAGTGCATCTTTCGATGCATGTTTATGAATTAAATTACCTGCTTAAAGATAAGGCCTATCAATTCCACAACATTTCGTCATCAAACACTAAATATTTTATATTAAAATATTTGAGTTTTGATTCCAACTCTTACCTACAGAATTCCATTAATACAACGAACCATTTTGTAAACATTAACAATGTTTTTCATTTCGCTTGCTCAATACGTCAAAATGGCAATACTGAACGTACTAGATCAAGAGGTGTAACAAATCGTTTGTTTTTTGTGAGCGCTAAAATTCGAAAAAGTTCATAAGTTCACATGCAACGGGATACTGATTGATTGCTTTACTGTTTTGCCATTCAATACGTTTAAGTTGACGTACACAAAATTAAAATTTCTAATTTTTAAATCTAATGTAAAAAACATCAAATTTTTACGGTAATTTGCTGTACATCGATTATATGGGATCGCTATGACGATTGCAAATTGTTTGACACCATCTATTTTACTACACTTTCAATAATTTTAAAGTGAAATATTTGCTTTGGTTCAACTGAATTCATCCTTTTACGAATTGTTATAGGAAAACAGTTTTGCCTTTAAAAATTTGGAACAAATAGATGGTTTCGTGGATTGATCTAAATTTTAAATAATCTTTTGCGACGTTCGAACGGATCTTAAATAAATGGCCACGTTACCCCGTTACATGGCGAAGGAATCGCATCGGCTATTAGTGTAAAATTTCTTGAACCAATTTTCCAAAGATTAAGAATTTTCAGTCAATTTTTTAAAAGAAAGAATCATTGCCTTCGTGTGTCCATTTTCTCTTTCATTTTCAATCTTCAACGGAGTCACTATGTCAAACGTCGTTAATGGTTAGGACTCTAAATTATGGAGCGGTTATCCAAAGAAAGAAACGTGACACATTAGATCTAATGATAATTATTGCTGATTTCAATACAAATAATTTACCTACCGAGATGATTAGCGTCGCCGTGATGATGGATTGAATTTTATTTTTATGTAAAATCGCCAAAGGTCCTACCCAAAAGTAGATTATTAGTATTGAAGGATTAATTTAAACAGATTATGCAAACTGTAGTTTCTGCACTGGGTCAGTAATGCAAGAGTGTCTGCATTAAAGTTTTTCACAAACGATTTATCTAACTCATGAAGAAAGACTAGGATGATGGTTAAGCAGCTTTAGCTGCTTAAGATGTGCCTCCTTTTGAGTTTACAACTTTGTTTGGATCATCAGCAGCGAATGAGATATATAAGAGACTAATCCAGGTCCTTATGTCGTAAAAAAGGGCTCCATGCGCCTTAAATTCTTTAAGATTTTTCTTTGCTCCATGTTGTTTGCCACGAAAAGTTGTGGAACAAACAAAACAAAATCGTTTTTCCGCCGGAAAAACCATTCATATCAAAATCTTCAAAGACGAATATCTCCTTAAATACAATGTCTTTTTGAAAAATTTCGTCTGTTCTGCAAAGCCCATTACCGACATTTCATGGAAGAACTTTTTTTTTTGAGGAGTCGGAATGGAGTCGGTATTAAGGCTCTCCCAAAAAGTTTTCCGGAAAATTCATCAACTTTGAAGCCCTGGCCATTTTCAATTTATTTTCAATAAAAATGGTGTCATTCGAAAGCTACATTCAAGAACGTCCGATTTCAGCCGGCCGGGCATGATCCATGTTCAAGAGCCTGAGATATGACCTGGGAAAGTCATGTGTGTCCATATAAGGATCTTTCAAGTTTTTTCGTTGCTATAATTTGGGATACTAACTCCAGTGTTTCTTGCACATACAATTGGGTTACGTTGCTATAATGGTCAATGGTCAGAATTCGCAGCAGTTCCATAGTTCTAGGATTGAGAATACAGTGGACCATGAAACGTCACTTATTTTTAGGAACTGACCTCTGGTGACCTCAAACTGGTTGTCCACATGTTAGCCGAAAAAATGGCTAAAAACGTAAGAAATGTCAAGTGTCTAGAACAAGGAACAATGATACTACATTAACAGTCACAAAATTTATTTCATCCTGGAACGGGAATAGTTATGTCACAAGAAATTGCTTTCGTAAAAGTAAATTGAAATTTTAATAGACAAAATCGTCAATAACATCCAAAATATGCAACTTCCCATAATCCTTGAACCGAAATCAAGGAGACTGGAAGTAGTGACGAATTGTATGTGCAAGAAACACTGGAATTAGTATCCCAAATTATATCTTTTCATGATCTAGAAAAAACTTGAAAAATCCTTATATGGACACACACTTTCCCAGATCATGCCCGGCCGATTGAAATCTGAAGTACTTGAATGTAGCTTTTGAATGACACCACTTTTATGATTAATAAATTGAAAATGGACAGGGAAAATGGCTTCAAAGTTGATGAATTTTCCGGGACACCTTTTGGGAGAACGTTAATACCGAGTCCGCTCCGATCCTCAAAAAATAGTTCTTCAATAAAATATCGGTAATAAGCCGTACTCTCCAGAACAGACTTTTTCAAAAAGACACTGTATTTTAGGAGATATTCGACATTGAAGGTATCATATCAAAATAAATGACTTTTCCGGCCGGAAAAACGATTTTTTTTTGTTCCACAACTTTTCGTGGCAAACAACACGGAACAAAGAAAAATCTTAAAGAACTTAAGGCGCACGGAATTACACAATTACTTGGACTACATCACAAAACACCGCAGATCTCATAAAAGTTACCAGTGTGAGGGTTCAAAATTCAACCGCAGACTGATAATTTGAACTGATTGTCAGATTGATTAACGAAACGAATTGAATCGGTTTAGAGCTTTCACACGATTTACCGGCAAAAAAATTTATTGGTAGAACCAGTATTTGACTCCTACTAGTTTCACTGCTAGAACATCATAGATGGCACTAGGTTTGTCGTTTAGACTACCAGTACTGGCACAGTAAAATATTTGGTAAATGAAAGGGTTTCATATCTTTTAGGTCGGTATTAGATATACCAATGTGGATGTGGACAATGCGGAATTCTTGCTTTCTAATTTTTTTGAGAGTTCATAGTTCATAGTTCATAAGTAAGACGCGAAAAGCCTTTCAGACATTCCCAAATACCCACAGGGCCATCTCGGGCCTGGTAATTTTAACGAATTGGTAACAAAGAGAAAGTTACGGATCTTCTCGAGCAGAAAACATTTCTACGACAAGACTTGACCCTTTGCTAAAAAAAATGTTTCCGTTTTTGGATTATAGCTGCACCATTACAAAGTAAACTAAAAACCGCTCCAAGAAACTTGAGCAAACAACATTATTCCCAATAAAATTCTAAAATTTCTGAATGCCATTTGAGCATTGCTACAATTTACATTCCATTGTGAAGTTCATACATGAATATTATACTTTACATCTTTTCGACAGTTAAGATATGTTTACCATTGAGTGCAACATGCGGAAAACAGTTTCTTGAGTCCGGACAATGAATAGCACAACGAATGAAACAATTTTCTTTCTTGACAAAAGACTTTTTGACAATTTAATTATGTACACAAGTCGGTCTCATATGTCTTCATCATTATAATGCATTTCAAAATGTTTACAACGGGTCGCATTGTCTGCAGCTACAACAATGTGTGTAGCGGTGGATTATATTTCCTTTAATTTAAACATTTATTTCCGAGTAAAATAATTCACTTTTCAGGGTCACAAGAGAACCGTCAATTGTTGAGCTTTTCTTTTTATTTTTAGTGAGATTGAATCATTGGGGGTGATTCAAATATTGTGTAGATTTATGGTTCCCATTCTTTTCGAACGTTATGTCGTCTCCAGCTCTCCGTTTACTTGACAGTCTGTATCAAGATTAATCCGTACTTCACTCCTTTTACTCACCGTTTATGCTACAATAATGAAAAGAGAGCAGCTTTCATTGTTTTCATGGTGAAGTGCGTATTAAGCTTTAAGTGCCCATTCTACTCAACAAAAAGTACTCCGTGAGAGAGCCGTGAGAGAACAAACTGTCAAATAAACAAAGCAAAAATTTAAAAAATTCAATTTTTTCTCTCACACGGAGTACTTTATTGGTAAGAGGAAACTAAGCATTATTCACTTACACCATTAAAAAGAGCGGATGACCTATGAATATCATGGCTTCAACAATTCAACTCACAATTAATTTTTAATTTTCAGCGCATTTGCGACGCCGATTGCGCATATTATTTGAATGACCTCTTTTTTTAATAAAAATTTTTCAACTTTAACAATTTCTACGAGTTTTACACCATCACGTCAAGGAACATAAAAACCAGAGCGTCGTCGTCAATTTGATATATTCTAGCAAACAACATTTTCATTCCAAATTTTTTCCTTCGCAGCCAACAATCAACTTCATTGAATAAATCTACTAGAAACAGAATTATTTCTGAACATTTTAAATTGAGATAAATTTGTTTTGGAATTGAATATTATAACGTTGAAAGCATTTGTGAGAGCAAGGTTTTTTTTTATCTCGCTGCTTAAAGCAACAAGAAACACTATATTACAAGCGGTGCAGTTTTTAAAAATATGCGAAGAGTAAACAAATTTTCGGAATTTTATATTCATTCGGAGTGAAATTTCAAGTACATGCTAACACAGAGCTCTGCAACAATGTAACAGCGGAAATTACCGCCACGAAACCGAATATGAACAGAGAAGCTTGATGTATTTGTCGAACATTTATTTGATTACATCTCGTGCTGCTGTATCGGTAATCATCAATTCTTTCCTCTTTTCCAATGTTCACAGGTCTTCCTGTTAAATTATAAAACGAAGCAGTCTGCATACAATAGTAATGGATTCACGGCAGAGTAAAGTAGACCAGGCAGAAGTTCTTGATTTGACTAGAGATAGAGACCTGAATTATCTGGTAGCCCTATTTTTTGCGAATACAATTTTTCAATTTATGTCAGAGTTCATTGAAGTTCATTTTCATACAGTGTATTAGGTCCCTTATTTGACGTTTCGAAAATGAACCGCTACTGCCTGGTTTATTTTACTCTGCCGTGATTGCAATGCAAAATGTCTATGTATTTATATTCTGAGGATGTATCGACGTTAGGAAATTTGAACAACAACATCCATTACCTGTGTAGTCACTTTACATGCAACTTGTGACCTTTCAATAAGTAATATACACATTCTACATTCATCGAAGAGTGCTACAATTCGGTCCTTCATTGAAATGAACTATTATCAATATTGATACTTCCGATACACTGTAGACAGCGTCAATTTTCTATGAAAAAGCAAAGATCACGAGTTGTATTATCTCTCTCTCTCTATCTCTCTCTATACTTTTTCCATACATTTTTGACGCATGGTTATCTTTGCTTATAGTGTTGTTAGCACCTCAAGTGCCAATAATTACGAACAATATTTCTTTTGGAATGAATCCCAATTCTACTAATCTTGTCCTAATTGTACTGCCCACAACGCACAAAAACCTAGTGCAAAAGAGGTGAAAGACTTTGAGAGAAATTTGAGATGAAATTCTCTCACAAAATAGGCCCGGACTGGCTATACTGGGCGATCGGGCGATGCCCGATGCGACTTTTGCTGTTTGGTGCTACTCAGACCGATAAAGTTTATTCAGGTGACTCTGAGCCATTTTCAGCCATTTCGCCCGATGCGCCTTTTGGTAGTTAGTCCTGTCACAAAATCGTGCATCTATTCAATATGGAGGACAGTGACAGTTGTTAATCGATGTGTGAATACACAAATAGTATATCTATTTGGCTTGTTAAGAGGCATTGATGCTTTGCTGAAAAGCATACATTTAAGCTTTTTACAAGATTTTAAATATTTTTTGATTTGAACAAGATTTTAGTTTACTTTTGATATCTTTCCAACAGAATAATTTTTCAAAAATAAAGGAACGCAGCTCTAAGAAAACATAGCCGTTTATGAAAATTTCGTTAAACTGCTGACTCTTTTTCAGAGCTGGTCAAACGACTCCAACCAAAACTGACTTTTATTTCAAGCTAACAAATTCGTGGTCGTTATTGCAGTCGTATATTTTTCAAAGTGGATTCTGGTGGAATGGTATCATCAAAAATGAAATACGAGACACACAAATGTAGGCTACAATTTTAGCTGGGCAATGGACAGTTTGCAAATTTGTAGCCTACATTTAGGCCGGAAAATATTCGTTTTTTTAGATGATTTCTCTAAGCCAAAATCTTTTTTTTGAAAAAGTAAAACCATTAAAGCACGCAAAAATATGTTACTTTTTAGGAAAAACTAGTTTGTGAGTCATAGCTTGGAGTGACCTCCGCAGATTACATAAATTTACACAATCTACAAAGGTTTCTCCAAGTGCGACAAGTTATCCCACACAAACCAATTTTTCCTTTAAAAGTAACACATTTTTGCTTGCGTTAATGGTTTTACTTTTTCAAAAAAAAGATTTTGGTTTGGCAAAATCATCAAAAAAAAACGAATATATTTTCGCCTTAATGTAGGCTATAAATTTCCAGAGGGTCTATTGCTCTTTAAAAGTGGGACTTTTAAATCTGAATCTAATTTTGGTGAAGCGGCACTATAACTGTCCTTTCTCATCGTATCGCCTGCCTGCATCTGTTTTCTACTTCTCTTAAATAGTGAAAATTACCAACAGAAACTTTTCATACTGTTGCGTTTTCTATGTGAATTTATTGGCATGATGATGCCAATTTCTTCCTAATATCAGTTCCAACGGTCTTTCCGGTTAAATGTGATCTAATATGAAGATTGTGATACAATTTTGATCAATGAAATATTTACGCTGATTTTATTCCATTTATCATAAATGGACCGAAGAATTTTCATTTCCTTAAATTATTTTTTAAGATTTTATTTTTTTATTTTTTTGGCACCAATATTAAGCGTGATTTACAACAAAAACTGTTTCATCCAAAGATAGATGCGAACCAATTTCTTTAAATAAACAAATATAAAAATACCAGAGATTCCAAAATCGATTTACTTTCTGTGTTTGGCATGAGGTATAGATATACCTATTATATACCGTCGGGAAAATTTATTCTCTATTTACAATTTGAAACAATAAATGTGTTTCATGAATGTTAACAAGATAGTAAATAAACATTTTCGAAAATTTCTTTTCTCTCTTCGTTCCACATTTTTTTGAGTCGTCTTCTTCTTGCCGCTAATATTAATTTACATCGTGTGATGGGAAGCGCACAACATAGATTTCATTGAAAGATTGAAGTGTTTTGTGTTCATTTTTAAATATTTTTTTTCAACAGAAGCAACTCGAAAATCTTTTAAAGACTCCTCCATCACCTTATAATATATACGTGTTGGAAATCAAGCGATTGGTACATGTTGTTTCGAGAATGGTTCGTCGACAGGTTAATATACTAATTTTGGAAAAACTAAAAATAAACACTTTCGTTTGCGTTTTGCAGTCAATTTACGGCAAGTAATTAGAAAATGAAAAAAAATTGTAATAATATTTCGACTCGTTCCAATCAACAGTCAGTCAGTTTCTTTTTAACAAAATTCAAATTTTCTTTTCTTTATGAGTTGAGGAGACAAGCTCAGTACATTATGTGAAGGCACAACACATTCGATCATTAAAAAATGTCTTACCGTAATCGACTCGTATTACGATAGCACTGTATAATATGCTGCAGCTGCTACTGCTTAAGAGGCACCGGTACTTTGCCGAAAAGCATACATTAGGGCGATTTTTAAATACTGGATTTTAGTTTGCTTTTGTTAATATCTTTCCACCAGAATCCTTTTTGAAAAATGTACGACCGCAATTCCGACCACGAATGTGTTAGCTTTCAACAGAAAATAGATTTGGTTGCAGCAATTTGACCAGCTCTGAGGACAATGAGCAGTTTATGAAAATTTCATTAAACTGCTCACTTTTCTCAGAGCTGGTCAAACGACTACAACCAAAACTATTTTCTGTTGAAAGCTAACACATTCGTGGTCGGAATTGCGGTCGCACATTTTTCAAAAAGGATTCTGATGAAAAGATATTAACAAAAATGAAATACGAAACACGCAAATGTAGGCTACAATTTTAGCTAAGTGCCGGTGCCTCTTAAAGTTTTCTTCTTCAAGAAAATTGCACAAACAAAGGGAAAATCGGGAATTCGATTATAGCCTTTTTGAGGTTTCACACAAGTCAATACTTTTATAATTAAATTATTCAAGTTAAAATCGTGTTAATTTTGGTAACTTCAGGAGCAAAATTAAAATCTACTTTTCGATTTGGAATTAGAGCAGAGAAAAAGTTTTTATTTATCTACTGTAAGTTGAAAATATTCATAATTTTCAGCATGAATCTAGCAAACGTAGTTGATTTGCGCAAATATATGTAACACATAAGTGTACATAACCAATATACATTAGTATTTGCGCACGCAATTAACAGAATCTACTATCGAGTGCAGAAGGAATCTATGTTAGTTACGGTTCATGCGGGTTGAAAGTTATGAATAATTTCATGAGCAGTAGAAAAAATCTTGCAGTCAACACTTTAGTAAATGGGGTTTTACGCACACCATGTGTTGCCGAACTCAGGTATAACCCCATTTACTAACTAGTTAGAAAAATAGCTATTGTCAAACGTCAAATACAATCATGAAGTTGCGCAACATATGTTTAATAAACTAGATGAATGAGCGCTATCTCTGAACGAACTTCATTCAATGAAGTGCTGAATCACATAATTCAATAAAAATAAGAAAAAACAAATTTGCAGACATTTTTATTATATGGAGGACGTCAGAGAAATGTAGACATAAATTGGCCTTGCTAAGAGGACCGAAAGTAAAGCTGTCAATTCGCGGGGCGAAATCTTTCGGTTTCTCCCCTTAAATTGACATTTCTTTGCTTTCGGTCCTCTTAGCAAGCATACAAAATTGAATACGTAACTCTTTCGGACTACTCAATCGATACGTAAATAACTATTTCCATCCACATAAACGTTGACAGCTGCCAAATAAAGCCCTATGAAAATGTTTTCCACAAACGCACTTCAAGCATTTCCACACTATTTATAATGTCAAAATGTCTATGATATGTCCAGTTTTAGTATTCTATCATGGTATTACTCATGTTTTAAGTTTCATTTGTTGTTTTAAGAAAAATACAGAAGATTTTTGAAAAGAGACTATTATTTGCGAAGATTATTCTTCTGCAAATAGTATTTGTCAATTTTGTAAGTAATTCGCATTGGCTTGTTGACTCACTAGCATCAGGCAGTAATTAATTAAAGCTGACGATTTAAAAAGATAAATGATGTACACGCATGGTATCATCAAATTTATTCGTCAAATGATTTATGGACATTTTAAGCTCCTTTAATGTAAGACACCCGTGTGCTGTTTCATATTTTACGGAGGTGAACGGATATGCTTTAAGGATCTTACATCTCCTCTATTCATAATTATTATTATGTATGACATCGTAGACTGCTATTGGGACCATTCTGCTACCCGTAGCTACATTTTGTCGATATGGGACTAGTCATTCTGCCGATATGGGACTAGTCAAACCCAGAATTTTTTTTAGATAATTTCAACGGGTCCTGTAACCATAGTTAACAGCTCAATAGTGGTCCAGCACTCACTGCGGACTCGGCCCACTAATCCCAATTATTGTTTTAAGATTCCATTAAGTATACACTGGAACACATTTCTATACGAAATACCAGACTAGGAGACTAGGCATAATTGGTCCAAGACCGACCCCCATTTAAAGTTCGTTCAACATTTCCTTTTCTCACAGACATTTGCTGCCAATTTCTTTTTCATATGTGCGGTGAGATTAACCATATTTTCTCCACTCAGAATGCCATGTGAAAACGACATTTTGTTGACGCTTTGTCTGATGACAGCTCAAAGCAGAAAATATCTACTTTCTCCCCTCTTGTTTTGACAGAGGACATTTTCACCCCGAAGTGTTTTGAAACTTTGATGTTTTTGTTTCGTCGTCATAGGACTCTAGAGTCCTATGACGACGAATCGCAACGTAAAAAAACCAGGCACGGCCTCTTCTAATAAGACTTATCCTAATTATTGTTTTAAGATTCCATTCGGCGTCATAGGACTCTCCAGCGATTCATACCGAAAAACGTGGCTCTTGTTGGAGTTCCTCTCGGTAAACAAATGACTATTTTCGTAAATTGTCGGATGGCCTGATTGTCACATTGAATTAATATCCATTTCACCCGACCATAAGGAACTATAGCTCTGTATGCGAACAAGCAATGGAAAATATATCTTTAACAGAGTAAATTGTCAATATAATTTAATGGAACCAAAATTTATGAAAAGGGATATTATATGTTGAACGTCGAAATATTGTGCGAGAAGGGATCGTTCTATTTTTTTCCTCGATTTTGCTGTTCTTCGGGTTATTTGTGTTTTTTTTTCTGAAACGTACGCGTATTTATATATGCATGTTGCTCGCAGTGTACACGAATTTCCATATCATCGCAACAGATGTGACAAAAGTGTAGGTCTTTAAAATCGGATGTAATTCCATGGGAAATATATGGCGTAAAGAAAATTGAACATTATTCGCTAGAGGCCGTTTTTGTTACAGTGGTTTTGCTGAAAAATGGTTTACATTTCCCGAAGGTTTTCCGTGTTTTTTTTTTTTATTAAGTTGAAGTAATTTTGGTAGATTGAAAATACACCAGCTTGTTATCCGTCATCGAATTAGAATTTTGTTTTGGATTTTTTTACGTTTAAATAATTTTTAGTGGCTGCTGGAATGTTAATAAAATTGAAGTGATGGAAGGTGAATCCATTTTAATCAGGAATCCTCAGAAACACTGAGCAGTATGAGAGTGTTTGGATAGTCGATAAAAAGGTAGAATTGTGCTGGTCGGCATTTGTCAAAACTCGAATCAAATCCAAATTTCAAAAACAAATAATTTTATAGTCCAAAGAATCACAAGACAAAACCCTAACCCGACACAAACATTTTCAAGTGTCGGGTTTGAGTTAAAAGTCGAACACTGAGATTGGGCAAAGCTAAGATCCAGAAACTGTCCGTATTTTAAGAGGCTGATGGATAATGGTAAGTCACTGGAAAAGAAAGATAAACATTTCTCTCAATGTTGCTTGTCTGGCTTAAAAACTGTTCGTGAGTGAATTATTTGAATGATAAACAATTTCACACTCTGTTAGCTGCACTACTTCTTAGATTTCGCTTAAAATGAAAATCCATTAAAAACATTGTGTTGAAGGTGATGAATACGTTAGTAGGGTGGTCCGAAAATTTGGTGTGGAAATAAGATTTTCCTGACGACAAACGATTTGATAAAATTTTTCGAAAATATGGGAAATCAGAACAGAAATCAGGAAACGGTGGCATCATAACGAAAACTACAAAAATATATGCGAACGCAAGGACTGCGAGATTCAGAACAAAGACTTTGATTTTTAGTTGCCGTGACGTTTTGGTCTAAATTCCATGGACATTTTTTCGCTAAATAATTTAATGTTCCCGTCTGCACACCTCTGCTCTGCTCTTACCATAATTTGTTTTTTTTTTGGACCACCCTAAATTGTTGAAACATTCATTTATAATTAAGCGAAATTGGTTCTGCTGAAAATAATTTGATTTATTGGATGTGGTCGCATAGCATTATGTCGACCGACACATCTGACACGATAGACGTGAAGCCGTGAAAAATTAATTTTATTTACAAATAAACAAAGTTTCGCTTTAAAGGTGCCACACAATCGTTTTTCTAATCGTCTAAAAATACAGGCAGTGCCAGGCTGAATTTTTGGCGGCGACTAAAATGTCAGCTTAAAACAAGAATATTTTAAGGATAACGGTATTGTACAGAGAAATTATGGGCTTCTGGAACCACGGGAAGACAGTTAAAATTTTGAGATGATGCCGTACGGAGTCAGCTATTGGTTTTATCGAGTGATTTACACAGCCTTCGAAGTCCTGCCTCGAAAGTTTAGATTTCAATTTTCATCCATAATTTTTTCTAATATGGTAAAATAGGGAATAGTTGACAACGTAAAAGAGGGGAAGAGAGGGGTTTGCGTAACAGTCGGGACAATGCAGTTTTTGGTCACTGCATCAATTTTTCAGCAGACAAACATGAGAGCCCAGATGTTTGTTGGTTTGCTGAGAATAATGTTTTACAACGATTAAAAATAATAACTTGTGAAAACTTCCATTCGCCCGAGAAAATGCGAATCTTATACTTTTATTTCCTACTTATGATTTCCTTTCGCAATGCTTTTTATATTAATGAGGGCAAAACTTTCATACCAGTAGCTGGTAATTTAATTTAATATCAAAAAGTTTTCTTCTTGAAAAAGCATCTAAATTCATACTCGAATAATTGAAGTACACATTATCCTAGTTGCTACAAGGAAATCAATTTATTTTCACGATTATACAATTTTAATACGATATTATGCAATTATAATTTTTTATATGAAAATATTGTTGATGTTGATACGTGGATCCTCACACCATAAACGATTTTTTTCTTAATTGGTTTATTGTTAACTGCTAATCCTTTTACAAATTTAAATAAGATGCAGGGCCAATCAAATTAATAGGGGTAAACCTTAAACCATTGTGGTTCGTTAGGTTCGTATAACAAAATGAGTGAAATGAATTTTGTATAAAAAAAAATCAGTAATTTCAGGCCTAATTTTAAGCATTACATTACCTGGGGACGTACATTACCTGTGACCGCTGTTTATTTTTCTGTCAGTGTTTAATAAAAAAGTTAAATTTTTGCAGGTGATGAATTATCTCAACTAATTTCTGAAGATTTTTTTTTAATAAATGGATTTAATTGAATCAAAGAGAATATTGTAATAATTTTACGAGTGTGAAGTTTGCGGCCAGAGCGAAGCGAGGGCCGTAATTCACACGAGTCGTGACATTTTATTCGAGGGATTTTTTTTCTCGGTCTACCAAAAACGATGAACCAAAAACTAATAAAGTTCATTTATTACCATGTCACCATGTGAAGGTATATTAAGTACTGGGGGACTTTCTTTATTTACGCAAAAGTGTAAGAGACGAACATCTACACACTTTTTGTGAAAAAGTCCTCGTTCCACATTCACAAAACAAACTTTGCATCTACTCTGATGTAACAAAAAGGCAATCAAAGAGAATAATGGACATCTCATACGAGTGGGAGCTCAAAAAGTGGTCAAAAATCATTCCACCTTACGCTCGATAGTTTCCAAGAATTTTTTTTGTCAAATTTTACTGTCATTTGCGTGGAGTCATTAATATAGTATAATTATTATGCTTGTGGACATATAACTCATCGTGTACATAATGCACCAACGAGCGAACGCAGTGATATGTCTACAAGCATATATAATATATTTTATCTGTCTAGAACGATAATCTCGAGCTTATCCCTCTAGGGAGTTTTTGTTTATCTCGATATATCTGTTCTCGACAGATAAAATATGATATGCACCTATTGCCAGACTGTTATTTTGACGTGTAGGCATTATGACCCACGCCTTCGGCTAGGGCAATAATGTCCTACACGTCAAAATACCAATCTTGGCAACAGGTGCATAATATATAATATATTAAATGTGACAAGTTGGTTTGACATTTCTTGCAATTCTTAACGAATTTATAAACATCTTTAATCATAGTTGACCAAAAATATTTGAGTTTTAATTTGGATAACAAGCGCTTTTGTCCACAATGGCCTCCAATCTGGTATTAATCTGTTTCATTATCTTGTTGTGACTTTGATTTTTCTTTGTTTCAGATCTTGTTGTCATTTTTGCTATAGAATATTCTGTATTCGTTAATTTTGGAATGTCTCTGAAATCAATACGGGATAATGCGTCTGCAGTTACATTATTCTTCCCTTTGATGTATTCAATTTCAAAATCATACTCCTCGAGGTCTCATCTCATACGAGTTAATTTAGACGGTGGATCTTTCATCGAGAATAAATAGATTAAAGGTCTGTGATCGGTTTTGATCAAAAATTTTCTTCCAAAAATGTATGGGCGGAAGAATTTACAAGCCCAATGGATTGAAGCTAATTCTTGTTTAATTGTTGACTTATTACTTTCACCTCTAGTAAAAGAAATAATTTCAGCACCACTATCTCTCGAGTATTTATTAGTTGAAACTACGTAAGACACATAAAATTAATAAAAAAAAAGATTTGTTCCGTCTAAAATTTACTTTTTTCAGTCAACTTTTGAGTAGGTCCCCTCCATACATGTACTCGTAAGGAATATCCTTATGTGGTATCATTAGAAAGGTTAAGACTCAGGCTATCGGATACTATCAATTTTCTGCCAAAACTCTCTGAAAAATCTGTGTTTTGCTGGTGAAACAGTTTCACGACGGTCTCAAATTGTATAAAAAAATTATGTATCTCAAAAAAACCCCGTACAAGCGATTTTAATTTTTATTGGTAAATGATCAGGGGATAGGCCTCTAGCATAAACAGTAAAAAACATTTAGGGTACATCGACTTTCATTTCAACTAAAAAAATTTTCAACTTCACCGTGAAATGTTTTCACATTTGTTTTTTTATTAAATTAAATTTTTCGTCGTAATTCGTAGCCAATATTACCAACAACCTTGACGATAGTAAATAGTGATGATTGCTGATACGTTTGCCGTCTGTGAAAGGTTATTATTATAAAGTAAGTATCTACATAGTCAAATGGACACTATGAACACTGGCAGTATTACTATGTAATTATTATAGTCGTCAGTGTTTTAATTACACCACACAATGAATGAATGTTCACAAACAATTTCAAACTAATTATGAGATAATCTCTTCAACCATCATCCACTGTCATTATGAAATATCAAGGTTTTCATACTCAATAACAATTTAAAGTTGGTTGACGGAGTTGTTTCTGTAAGTCACGATGATACTACCAAAAATTTTAATAATCTTTCTGACAACTATGGCCTGGTGCCAGGATTATCACGATGCACGACATCTAATCAATCGGCTGAGTGATCTATATCGTTTCGATCATCATATATTTCTTATCCAATCATCATGCGACATGGATCGTTGGTTCTTACAGTTAACAAATTCTGGAACTAAACTGGACAACGCAACACCTCAAAGTGTTTTCAATTTTGACGATGTTACTATTACAGAACGGACGGCGTTAAAGGCGATACACAGCAAAAATTCATTTCTGGTAATCGTAGTAGAGCGTTTAAAAACTCAAAAGAATACGCAATTGTTAGCTCGAGTTAAAGAGATCTGGAATCTTCAACACAACGTGAAAATTGGTGTGTTTTCTACTCGCAGTGTCACCTCTTTAGACATGGTAGTGAATTTATTTCGTTTGTGTTGGAGTGCTGGCATTGTGAATATTTTTGTCGCAGTTTACTTAAGTGTTGAGGATGCTGAGCCTTCATTCAACGTTTTCATGTACGATCCTTTCGAAACATTCCACTTGACTAATGTGACAGGAAACGAGTATCTTCGTGACTACTTTCCCGACAAAATACCCAATTACCGCAAGGATCCACTGCAATCTGTGGAGATTAATGAGCTTAAGCGGACTCACACAGAAATGCAATTACTTAATACGGTTCGGAGTTGCTTTAATGCCTCGTTGAGGGAGGTGTCTATAGGTTACATGCAATTCATTAGAAAGGGACAAGTAATAAACGGAGATATACTGAGCAATGAACAAGTCACCTATACGCAAGAATCATTGTATCCATATCGACAGACTACTTTATTATTGATTGTTCCGCATAGTCAACCATATTCTGGTTTTATCGAATATTTGCAAAACGGAAGTGGAACGTGGACGCAACTTTTTGTTTTTGCATTTATTGTGGTTGCGGCGTCATCACTTCTACTTATTGTTTCTGGCTATTTGCGTAAGAAGAAAATTTTTCTTGTTGAGTCCGTTGTCGACGTCACCAATCTCTTATTTAACAATAACACGGCCATCAAATACCGAAATCTTCAGCGCGCTGACGTCTTCGTCACTGTACCGTTGACCTTCACAGGTATCATTGTCATGAACGGAATTCTGTCAATATTCAAAAGTTACCTTACGTCACCAATTTTCCAACCGCAAATCAACTCTATTAAAGATCTGTACAAGTCCTCCGTTCCGATTTTGACTAATGAACTTGAATGGAAATATAGGATGGTTAACCTATTGGAAGATATGTCGAACTATGGCGGATGGATGGAAAGGGTACATGGGATGAACTTGAATGATCTATCAAACGAAGGCACGAAATTTAACAATTCAATAGCTTTTTTTATGCAACGAGAGTACGGACTGGTATTCTTAGAAGCACAAAAGCGGCTGTTCTTGAAAGCGTACCATTTAATGGACGAGCCATCTTTTCAGAAATATTTAATTACATTTCGAGTCAGATCGAACTTTCCATATATTGAATCTGTAAACGACATAATTCATCGATTGAACGCTGCAGGATTAATAGATATGTGGCTCAAAGAACACAAAGAGATTTCAGTGCAAATGTTATTGAAATTAACTGTCAATCATCAGGCTAAAGTGAGGAAAGGTTCGGACATGGATACATATTTTGTACCGACTGCTGTTTGGTGTGGTTGGATTGCCAGTGGAATTATTTTTCTTTGTGAACTAATTTGGAACAAAATCATGGCACAAGGAAAAGTTACAGACCAGTTCAAACTCTGGTGGTCATCCCATAGAGTTACACTCAAGAAGTGGCATACCGTGGAAGAATAAATCAGGTCTAGCGTCAGAAGAATACTTGCTGAAAGAAATGCACATCTTTGTATATAATGATCAAATTAAGTAACAGAGAGGAGGTTGCTACCCTAATAATTGGACACACACATTTGGAATAAAATTTTTCGAAAGAGCCGCAAAAAATCAACAAGCAAAATTTATTAGCTTGTTCGTCATCTGTGTAATTGTACATTGCCAGTTTTGATTAACTTCAAGACACCACTCATTAACGTCATTTAGAGTCTCAGCAATATCTTACAAGCTTTGAGTCACTCCCGATTTTGAGTGACCGTTGTAATGAGGAAAGCTCTAGATAACGGTCAATACTCTTGAGTTGACAATCTCGCCGATTCCTGATTACAATTTTCAAATAGATCTCGATTCATCAATCACCAGAAAATTCTTTAACTTCGTTCGACCAGCCGTATAAGCAGTGTATCGCGAATGTCATGGCTGCGTGCGTACTGAACTGTAATTAACAAGGTACTTTCCACAGCTACAGCAATGGTACAATATATTTTCGGAAAAATATGGGAAAATGTTGTCAAAAAGTGGAACAATTTTGGACCTGCACATTCACAATAGTGTCACAACTCTTGACGAATCGTTATCGTTCGCTATGGCTATTGTCTCCAGCTTAGATGGAACTTTGATCGATGAAAGTATGCGTTTAACTAAGTCATTTAAAGCACGAGTGCTTGTGTAGCGATTTCATAGTGTCGTTTTAGCCTCAAGTACAGTTCACATTGTTTTAAATAGTAAAATCTAGCTACCATTTGTGACGCATATATTTTTGCGTGTCGAAACTGTAAGCGTCACCTACACCGATATCAGTTCTTTTGTAAATGGATAACAGGACTTGCGTCACTCCTCCATTGTAAGTGGTTTCGGGCGATATCAGCTCTTTTGTAAGTTGTGATTTTTTAGAATTTGGTCGCAGATAATAGACAATCATATTGTGCAGTTTGAACGAAAATTTTCTTCTTACAAAACTGTATAACTTTCTCTTTGATCTGAACCTTCCAGCTTTCATTTGACGAAAATCGAAAATTAGAAAATCTGACGAAATTCGAAACTTTTACGAAAATCGAATCTTGTGGGTATTGGGGTATGTTGAAATAAACTATTTCTGTAATAGTGAGAGTGTGTTCGTACATTCCTTCCCAACCGTTACTTTCCGTCTCGACCGTTTACTTTCCCTACCGACCGATTCATATCATAGCTCACCAATACACTCTTACGTATACAGCAAAAGACCTTACTCTACGTCTAAAATTATTTTATTGCCTAACCACCCGGAAAGTTTTAGTTACATGTACGTTTCCTTCCACGGAAAGTGGTCATATCATGAAGGATCTTTTTGTGACGTGAAGGAAAGCTCTTTCCCTTCCAAGTGAAGGAAAGCTCTTCCGTTCCAAGTGAAGGAAAGCTCTTCCGTCCGAAGTGAAGGAAAATTCTTCTTTCACAGGAAAAATGCATCATCTGAAATATTGTTTTGAATTATAGCACGCTGAAATCGAAATATCTATTGTTTTATTGTTGATACCATAAATTTGTGGCTTGAGTAAATACGTAGACATCGTCAGCAAATTTATTCACAATTTTCGAAAACAAAAATAACGAAAAAGCACAGAATTGAAAGTGTCATCCATATTGGTCCAATTTGGCAATATTTTTTTTTGTTTAATTTCAACGAACACCTAATGGCTCGCCTTCGGCTTCGATATGCACTTGTCAAAATAACAGTTTCCGAATGTTGTTGCTTAAAACCACACTCGTGAGCTCGGCTAGTATAACAAATTGATCCATCATGTAATGAATGTTTCCTGCCGCATCCAATGTAGTAGATTACATTAGTTTCTGAATAATCTAAAGATCTGCATTATATAATTAAGATACCGAATCATGAACCGAAGCGATAGCGGAGGTTCGTGACGCTAGTCGACTCCCTAAGAAAAGAAAACAACCAACGGGAGACTAAGGAACATATATGTAGGCGAACATTTTAACTTTTCCATACTGAACCAAATCAAAAAAAAATTATGAATCGGCAAATATTCATCCGATTGAAAAACTACTTACTTTGCCGGAGTCCTGAGATCGTCCGCTACACAAAGACAGTTTGTTTGACCAAAATCCTTCGAGTCAGAATTTTGATTATTTTTCAACTTTATACAAAGTCTGTCAAAATCTTATTTTCTTATACTTTTATATTTTTATACTCGAGTATAAAAAAATAAAGTCGGGTCGGGAATACCCCTATTCATATGACAAAAATATGACAGCTACATTTCTATTATAATGATTGTGTAGTAGATCAGTGTTGACGTGCTTCATATAAAATTCAGGAAACCCATCATACGACAATAATCATCTGCCACTTTGTGACGCATTTTTTTTGGTAAAATTTTCGTTGCAAAATCTCATCGGTAAACTTCTAGTCGACATATTTTCTTCTTAAAATTTACTTGGTGAAAATTGATTACGTTGAGGCGCAGAATGCGTCACCAAAACCGATATCAAATGTTTTGGAAGTTTAATTTTTACTACACTAGCGTCACCTTTTCCTCTTTGAGGTTTTTGTGGGATTCGGATTGTAACAAATGTTCGCACAATGTTAGTGATACATTCGACTCCAATGAGAATCTTTTTAGTTGTATTGTATCCACATCCTGATTATAAAATTAACTGGCTTTGTTTTTTTTTACATGGGCCAGCTGGAAAAACAACTGAATCAAAACAATGCACAAAATTGAAAGTCGACCACGGTTCGATTGTGTCCCAATTATTTTTGTTTTCAGTGTACCGTAATTATTGTAAATCTCAAACTTGTTTCATTTAATTAATACATTCCGTCGATATTGACTTCTGTTTAGTTTAGTTTAAATCGAATGGTCGTTGGTGATACTTGTTTCGATTATGGGAAATTTAATTTTATTTTTGTTGTCAATCGGTGTCGTTCAATGTTGTGAATTTCGTGATGATGGTGACACAGGCGAATCGATATTCTTGACCGAGTACATAGAAAAAGGGCAATTCGAGTTGGCCAAAAATTTATCGACGGTAAATCATGACGACATGAAATGGTTGACAAGTTATGCCGGCTTTTTAACTGTGAACAAAGAGTATAATTCGAATATGTTTTTCTGGTTTTTTCGTGCCGAATTCTATCAAGCTACCGCTCCGGTGGTTTTGTGGTAGGTATGTTCTTGACGAACGTGCAGTAGAGAACCGAGGCGACATTGTAATAAATGAAATGATGTTACAGGTTGGATGGTGGTCCTGGTGTTTCATCGCTGTATGGCTTGTTTCAAGAAAATGGACCCTTTTCCATCACGAAAGAGAAGCTTCTTCAGCCGAGAAACTACTCATGGCATTTAAATCATAACTTGTTGTACATTGACAATCCAGTCGGTACTGGATTTAGTTTTACAGACAATGATGCTGGCTATGCAAAAAACCAGGAAGATGTGGGAAAAGATCTCCTTTCCGCGATTCAACAATTTTTCACTTTGTTTTCTGAGCTGAGAGGTAACGCTTTTTATATCACTGGTGAAAGCTACGGAGGGAAATATGTGCCTGCTCTGTCATATCAAATTTATCGAAATATCAACAGTACAGATCCGAAGGATAATATCAATTTGCAAGGTTTGGCTATCGGTAACGGACTTAGTGATCCAATTAATCAAATGCAATACGGAGATTATTTCTATCAATTGGGTCTGATCGACACAAATGGGCTGACGACCTTCAAAGACATCGAGAGAGAAATAGCAGACTGCATCGAAAAGAGAGATTTCGAGGGCGCAAATAGCGTATTTCACAAATTGATCGATGGCGATGAAACCACAAATGGGACGTCTGTGTTCAAAAATTTAACGGGCTTCAACAACTACTTCAACTATTTGAGACCCTTTGCAGACGAATCCGACGATGAAAATTTGAGTGAATTTGTGGAAATGTGTGCTACGCGTAAGGCGCTTCACGTCGGAAATAATACATTCCACGATGTCGAAAATATTGGGAAAGTCGAAGAGCACTTGAGAGGTGATATTATGACCAGTGTGAAAGATTGGATCGCTGAGCTGCTCGAACATTACAAAGTCATGATTTATAGCGGTCAGCTGGACATAATCGTGCCCTATCCGCTGACCGTAAATTATCTTAAAAAATTGCAATTTAATGCAGCTGAGGATTATAAGACGGCCAAGCGTCATATCTGGCATGTTGACAACGAAATAGCTGGATACGTAAAACATGCTGGTAATTTAACGGAAGTATTGGTCAGAAATGCCGGCCATTCGGCTCCAGGTAATTACAAAAATGTAACGTGTTACGTGTTACGTCACAGGGAGAAACTTTCGAGTATGATTCTTCCCCATCTATAGTAGGTCGGTTTTTAGCATCAATTTCTTAATTTTTTCTTCTAGTCGATCAACCAAAATGGATTCTAGATATGCTGCTGCGGCTGACCACCGGAAAAGGATTTTTCGAGAATTCATAAGTGGCGAATGAACTGCCCTTGCAGCTGAGAAATTTCAATTGAATTCGAAGTTATTAACAACGAAAATATCTTCCAATTTAAAATTTACTGGGAAGCATTATACATTGCCTACGGTGCCAGTCAGTCTATTGAATTCGTAAACTCAATAAAAGATTTTCAGTCACGGAGAATGGGTGTCATAATTGAATCATTGTGGATTCTCCACGTTTCACTTAGTTAACTGTAAATTTCGATTATTTCTGATGGTATGTGAGGTGGTTGGTAATCGTGATTTGTGCTGGTCCTGTGGAAAATTCGGTGCACATAAATTGGCTATAAGAGCATTTTCTGATCAAAATCTCTCTAGACACAAGCTACACATGGAACCGTACGATGCGTTAGTCAGATTCATATGCCAAATAAGATGCATGTAATTAGTGCAGTGAACCAGTCATATCATTGCATATCAATTGCATACAATAAGACGAATAATTTTAGATGCTTTCGATTCTTCTTCGATGCGGCTGCGAATAACTTTGAAAATAAACACAAATATTTAGGGCGTCCAGCTCGTTTCACTGTTGTATTTATTCTGATTTTTAGCAACCTCGACCCACTCCGTCTTCTTTCATTCAAAGCTTGATTTAAAGAGAATACTCGATCACCCGTAGAATTCACAACAACTTCCAGGCGTGATAATTCTGAAAAAGGTCCTAAAATATAAACGTCATGCAACTAACAATTGAGCAAACTAATAGTTCACACATCAATTTGCTGTATGGATGACGTTGCATCCAGAGAATCGGAAGTCTTGATTGATAATAAGGTATATACAACAAATGCATGCTTTTTTTTACAAATGAACCCGGTGGTACAATCTGAAAGTTTTTCAAATTCTCCGAGCGACTTTTTTCGCCATACAATTTTTCGTTGATAATTTAATTTTAATCTAATATGCGCACCCATGGTTACTCCATCTGACAAAAACTATTGGGAAATGAATAAGCTTTCTAAAAAGCCAAACCAAGTAAAATCAAAAGAAAAACCATCAAAGCTCAAGCTCACCTTTAACATACGAGCTTTTGCATTCGAACACTTTTCCATTCGATCTGTTGATGCAGAGAAAGCTCTTCTTCGCATGGATGCTGACACAATCTTCTCTCACCGCTTACCATCCATTCAATAACAGAAAGTTTTATCAGTACCGAGGCAAATTTCAAGTTGAGCAGTCGCCTTCGCGTCTGTCCATCGCTAGTGTATAATAATTGTCAAAAATAAACTTTTTATTCCCTTTCAACATGGAAAAGAGAATTTGTGTTTTGTAACCAAAAAGATTTTGTTGGGGCTTTCATTCGGCTCGTTACGGTGTAAAGTCAATAAAAACCAGAAGATTTTCAGCTGCTTACAACCAATTCACTCGAACACCTCCGATATACACAAACCAAAAAAAAAGAGAAAAGAAAAAGAAACATTTCCCAGGCTAAAAGGGTTGTTTTGGTCTGTAATTCGATAGGATTTTGGCTTGTTTCTAATTTATCCGGTGTGTGTCAGTGATGTGAATAAAACTTTCAGTTTTTATCAAATCATTCGCTAGTTCCATTGTAATATCCCATTCGGTGTGTGCTCTCTTTATTTGTGTCCTTTGCCAAACGAAGACGAAAAATTAGACGGAAGAATAGATTTGTGTCAGTTGAGTGCAAAACACTCTCGTATCGGCTCTGTGTGTGTACGAGGATATATGATATATATACATTTCGTATTGTAATGCGGTTGAACACATAAAGGATCTCCTTTTGTTGTTTGGATATTGACTTTAACGTGTGACATGAGGATGACTTTTTCGGTAACACTTTTCGAAATAGATTACAAACAAACCGTGTGTGCTGTAACACTGATGGATTATTTTGCCTTAAATTGCTGAGTGGGGGAGTTTGAATCCTTGTTAAGCGATATCTTTTTAAGAAAATTAGCGGTGTTGTGTGTATCAGCTGTCAATCAAATGCATTGTTTACGAATTGTTACATCACCTTTAATGCATCATCTTTAACGGAGAAGTAATACGAACACTAATTTATACCCTAATGTATGTTGATGTTGCGTAGTCATTGTAAAAAAGGTTGACAAATATGAAAACCTATTATTCCGTCGCCTAAAGGTTAGCTAAAGATACAAACGAGAGAGGAAAAAAATATATTGGACAGAAAATGTGTGTGCTTAGTGATTGAGTGGGTTGTTGTGATACAAGCGGTTAATGAGCTCGACAATGCGACGAGCGTATTTTCATGTGGGCTTGAGAAAATGAGTTTCGTTTTCATTTTCACTTTGTGCTTTGCTCGACATTATTTATATTGACTCCATCCGACAATGCAAAAACAAATGAAAGCAGCCGTCTCAATGTGTTCCGTACTAGGTGAGTTTTATTTTCGCTATACACTTTTTTCCGTCACTCCAATGTTCTCCGCAAAAGGCAACAACATGACTCGGGGTATAATTAATTAACATTCAAGTTATGTATTCAAAAAGGAAACCACCACCGCATCATATCAGCCCTGGCTTCCATATTAACATCAATAATTAATTAACATCCTTAACATTCGCTCCGTGTTAGTTGTGTATGTTCGTTTTCAAAAGGTTTTCACATTGTGTTACAACCTAATGTCTCGGAAATGCTTTTTCTTGTTGCTATTTTATACCAATCCA
This sequence comes from Bradysia coprophila, assembly GCF_014529535.1. Classification (NCBI taxonomy): domain Eukaryota; kingdom Metazoa; phylum Arthropoda; class Insecta; order Diptera; family Sciaridae; genus Bradysia; species Bradysia coprophila. The sequence goes on along the minus strand of NW_023503493.1, from coordinate 8,059,178 downwards.
TGGTAGACACACGAGCGCCTTCACTTCGACTAATACACTTGAATGGAAACAAATTTGTTGATGGATTGCCTTCAATTTACCCCTGTTGATGGTGCGGTCGGTGATGATGCGATCATGAAGAATTTGTCTTAATTAAAAAAATTGTTTTTTTCTTGTAGGGAGGAATCCTTCACACATTGTTTTATACTAGTAATTTCGGTTGTAACTGCTTCTGCGTGTATTTAGCATGAAATTAACTTTAAATTATTGATGGCCTAAGTGGTGTCTTTGAGGTTGGGAATGGAAAGATAACAAATTTGCGTTTTGACTACATACAGGGGATGTCAGTGAATTTTAGACGAGAATTTGCGTCAACTGTTTTTTAGCTGGTCCACTTTTTTTAGGTGGTCCACTCAAACAAACAAAAGTTCTTGCACTAGTCTTATACGGGTAAAATTGTGAAATTCACGCGCGTGGTACAGATAAACCCGTATAAAGGCGTAAAAATTAATTTTGTGTGTATTACAGCTGAAGCACATTCATGTCTTATTTTCACTGACATCCCCTGTATCATGTAATTGTTTCGACACTTTTTTACCGTCATCGATTTCATTTTTCGATTTTATGCTCATTCATTCGGAACTCATGGGAGAATTGGTGGCGAATAATTACAGCTGCACTTTTAGCTTAGTACTCTTTATTCCGACATGTATGGCTTCCATACCATTTTTCATTACTTTCGAGCTCGTTTAATTACACTTAAGTCTTCAATTATGAAATTGTAATACCTTAAGCATCTAGGTTGACCTCTGACAATCACTGTCAGAACTACCACTTTTCTCAGAGTCGTCAAAATATTTTTCCCATCAAACTGATTACTTATCTGTTTCGCATTGCAAATTGCAACGTAAATTTTTTTTCTCTCCACTTTGCACTCCGGTAACGATCCGGATTAGTTCAAACAGTAAACAGAGGCTAAATGACGATGATACCGCATTAGAAATCGAGTCGATTGCAGGAAAGTTGGTTTTCTTTTGAAAAATTTCTAAAGGTTATTCTGACCTTGAACTCTACTTGAATACCCTATAAACATCAGGAAATTAAACCGTACCTTAGAAAACCAGGGTCTATTTTTGGTAAAATATTTTCCCATATTTTCTTGCATTTTGACAGATTTTCCTCAATTTTTTTTTGAGAAAATTTGGAAAAACTCGGGAAATTTTTTCATACAAAACAGTCTATGCAAAAAACAAGGACAAAATGTTGTACAATCCTTCTATTTAAGCATATTTTATAAAATAAACGACGAATGCTGTCATAATTGCTATATGGAAAAGATGATAAGAAGACTACGCTAATCCTACGAGAAACGAAAATGGAACGTTGGAAGAAAATTCATATTTTGAGTTTAATGAAATCAATGAAAAATTTACCTTTTACCGTCATGTTACAGTGAGATATCAAAGTTCATCGGAAAATAGAAATGTAAAAGCGATGACACGAACGAAAAACTTCTGACGACACGTAATCTTCGATTAAAAGTTTAATCGTTTTCTAAAAATTGTAGCTTTTAACAACGGTTAAGCGAAGCATTCAGTGAGATTCAAGATTAAAGTTACATTCCTTTCGTGTCGACTTCGGTTTGCTCAATTTGTATATATCAAGGTTGCACGGTGTGTAGGCGGATGCTCCCATCAAATCGTGCTTGTAGAGAGAGGACAATGTTTAGGTAGAGACGTGTATGAAAACAACGCTGTTGACCCTAACTAATCCTCATTTTGCGTCGTTTATAATTGCGTTACCATCAGATGCAAATGTTGTGTATCGATTGATTAAGGAAGAAAATGTTCTCTTCAACCCGAACATCATCGACCGAAACGTTTTCCAACAGATGGACATTTGACTTGGTTTAACAATGCCTATGTAACTAAACCAAAGAAAAGTGTTGAACGCTTTGTCACCGCTGGTAATAATTTCTCTGTTTGGTTGGTATAATGTTTCGGTCACGTTTTAGTTTATACCTTTTTTTATCAACAGTACACAAATAAACCAAGAAAAAATACCGAACAAATGAACGCTCAGTCGTACAGCGAATACTGATCGAAATATTTCTGTGTAGACGTGAAGAAAAAAAATACGTCGACGGCTAGCCCGAAATTAAATTATCGTTTGAATTCTTGGGAATTCTTCATGTACACAAAAACCATTAGTAGGACTACATCAGGTTCCAATTTTACTCGAGTTGGATTTATACAGAAACATTTCCAGTCGGTACAAGTCTGCCCGTAAATTAAGTAAATTGTGAGCGCTTTTCATCAAAATGTTTTAATTAAGTCGAGAATTACGTCATCGAAGGGAAAAACAAATTGGAAAATTTTCCGCGCACAAAATCTACACACACGTTAGCTGTGATAAAATCGGGTGCGATTACGAAAGAAAAAAAAAACAAACACCGGAATCACCAGTGCCTCATCCCTTTTCCCTTTTTTTTGTTTCATTCGAACAGTCTTTTAGCGACACGCGAATAGAAAATGAAACGAGAAAATTTAATTTCAAATTAATAGCAACAATAAAAAGTAAAAGAAAACATCTTGAGGCATAGTTTTTCCTGAATGAATTTCATGGGATAATAAACATGCCATAATTTCACATATATTGTCGCTTCATTAATTTTATTAAAAAATAAAAGAAAAGATACTCCGCATTCTTGTTGGTATATTACTTATATATCAAATTTATTGCAAGAGCAGAGCCTTTCATACAATATAGAACGTGAAATAATTAAATTAATGTTTGATGAATGTCTATGTCTACATGGATGTTGTTGTTATAAGTCTTTGAATGCTTATGCTTTTACATTTTGTAGCATGGTTGTGCTATAATAGGGATCGTGTACCGAACAGGGTCGAATCGTTTCATTCGTTTTATGATAAATTAAGCTATGTCAACATCGTAGATACATAATTCAAATAACAATAACATTGTTAACCCTTTACGGCAAGGGTATTATCCAAAGAGTTTTAGATTTCTTTGGTTTACTTGTCGAATCTGTTACTTCGATGTTCTAGGCATTTTCAATAGTTTGATACTAAATCTATTACTTCATTTCTTAAAAAGCACATTTTGCTGTATTAGTCGAAATATTGCAGAGTTTAGTTCTGTAATCACTAACGTCATAAGATAAAATAGACGTCTGCAAGAGCACAATGCCGACAATTGCGGCTAGTCAGATTTCGGCTACCTGGATTTTTGTTAAGTAGTCAGGGAACACCTTGAAAAAAATGTATAAAAATAAAAGATAAAATTCTAGATTTTTAGAATTTTTTTGGAGGTATGTTCTCACTCCTTAACAGCAATCGAGGCAGCCGAAATTCAGCGAGCCGCAATTATCTTCAGTGTGTTCGCTTGTATGAATATATTATGAAACTCTTTGGTGAGTAACGTACCAAAAAAATCTTAGTCGACATCGATTTTAGGTCTAGTGGCACTTGTAACAGCATGGTAGACTACCTAGAGGAATTATGACCCGAAATTCATTGAAAAATTATATCACACACGCCACTAACACGAAAACGTCAACTTTGCTTCATTTGACATTGTGAGTCCCTTTATTTTTGACATTAAGAGTCCCTTTTTACTGTCTGTACACGAAGCTGTCACACACACATTTAAATATATGATTTTCCATTTTTATTTGTCCGTTTGTTCTATTGAGAGGACTCTTCAGCATGTTAATCTTTCAGAAACGGCGAATCATCTGCTTTCGACAACAACAACAATGAAAATGAGTGATAGCATCCGTGTAATGTTGTTGTATACAGCAAAATAATTGTTACGACAAATGGAGTACAAGTTTTTGTATCGAATAATAGGTGGTAACAAAAGAAGTAGCAGATTTAATGAATATATCGAGAATCTCAATGCATCTGTCGTTTCTGAAAGGTTAGGACGATGCACCAAAAATGGGGGCGTTTATAGTTAGACAGTAAAAGTAAACAAGTCAGGAAGATCCTCGTTTTTGCTTATACTCATAATTGGGAAGTGGACAATTTATCTCAACTGTTGTCCCTTATTTCTGTTCCACTTGAGAAGGGTCGCAGCTGAAAAATATTAATAAATTCCGGTGGTGCCTTAACGAACCTAGAAGCGAATATTCTGTGTACTAAAAGTTTATATGGAAAATAGGAATAAATATCCACTGAATCTAATTTGGGTGCCAGCTGCCTTCGTAGGTTCTTTTTGCTATTGTCATATATATGTGGTAGCATCAAACTTTTCTGCATTTGTGTCGAAATGAAGTACATTTGTGTCTCGATTTTCTCTTTCTTTGGACGTTTGTCTATTCAGTGAGAAGTGAGAAGGGCTGAATATTATTCAGTGAATAAGGAAGCGTTGAAATTTGAAATTTATTTTCCGGTTCATCAGTTACCCCAGTCATTTACTTAAAATTAAAATTCTGAGACGCAATAACGGCTTCAAATGTATTTTTGCGCCTGACGATCATAATTCGACGCTTTTCGTCACTCACTCTAATGATGAAATGTGCGTTTTTTCGGTACTGCTCACACCGAGATGGCCGCGTCCGAAAAAGTAACTTTTATGGCCGTTGATGGCGTCCGTAAAAGTAACTTTTTCGGACGCAAAAGATGATAGCAGCGAATCTAGGTCAGGCTCAGCTTATGCTACAACAGTTAAGTGAAGAGGCAAGCAAAGTTGGCCTCAAGATGAACTTATCGAAAACAAAAGTCATGACCAACATCGGGGACGATAGAGAGATCAAAATTGGAGACACTGTCATTGAACGAGTCGACAGCTATGTATATCTAGGACATAAACTGAAGTTAGGTCTGGACAACCAAACTGCAGAAATAAGACGTAGGATTGGTCTTGCATGGGCAGCGTTCGGAAAACTCAGACTAATTTTCAAAAGCAAAATGAATAATAGTCTGAAACGCAAAGTTTTCGACACTTGTGTCCTTCCAGTGCTCACTTATGGAGCGGAAACGTTAACTTTAACGAAAGCATCCGAAGATAAATTGAGAGTGACACAAAGAGCCATGGAACGGAGTATGCTTGGAATAACACTCAGAGACAGAATGACGAATCAATGGATTCGACAACAGACCAGGGTCGTTGATGTCATGGAAAGAATAGCATCTCTGAAATGGAGCTGGGCGGGACATATTGCAAGAAGGACAGACGAACGTTGGACCAAAAAGATCATGAACTGTACAAAATGGAAAGAAGTTGGAGAGGCCTACATCCAGCAGTGGATAGAAACAGGCTGAAAAAGAAGAAGAAGAAAAGATGATTCTTAGAATTTCAAAGTAGTTTCAACGTTTATTCTCGCAAATTATAATACAGCGTACACAAAGTCAAGCATTTTGTTTACTTTTGGTAAATATTTATCGTGCAATCACCGAATTGAATGGAGCAATTGCATGTACCGAACTGACCGGAGGAACTGTAACATCCGAATTGACTGGTGGAACTGCAATCGCCGAATTCACTCGTGCACCGTCGACATAATTGACTAACTTAACTTCATCCATTTGTCTTTAAAATTTGTGTACGCTTTTTCGTAAATTGGTGCTGATTTTTTAGGTAAAAGGTTCCGAATTACTATCTCAGCCTCCAACTCAATATCGAAAAAGTCGTCTTTGGTCTCGGATCCGATCATTTTGCTTTTTTTTGCAACACTAAATTATTTTACGTAGCCTTGAGTCCACACTCAAAATTGAACTAGAATGTTCATGCGTCGTTTACGATTATTTGGTTTCTGTGCAACATTGATTTTTACATGACGGCCATTTTTATTTCCGTAGAGTGATTTTCATTTTTATTTAAATTTCGTCTCATTATGATCATCAGGCGCAACAAAAACGTAGTTCGTAACTCGTGATGAAAGCAAAATTTTTCAGGACACGTCGTAAGCGTGTCCTACTCAGCTTCGCCTCGTTAGGACAAGCTTACGACTAGTCCTGAAAAATTTCACTTTTCATCACTCGTAACGAAAAATACTATTGTCGATTAGAAAATGTACAACGCATTTAGACCTGGCATGGCCATACTGCTGGGCAACTGGGCATCACTATCTGGAATTTTGTTTAAGAGTCAATTCGCCAAAACTTCGAACAACTTAAAAACAAGCCATCAGCGATTTTCGGCGGGTACACAGTAATCGATTCAGGTGATCCTCCTGAGTCATTTGCAACAAAAAAAATTATCGAAATAATTATGTTTTCACGCCAGAAATCATGAAAAAATGTACTGCGCGAGGGTGACCAAAATAGTTTTTGTTGCATATCACCAAGAATATGTAACGCATTTATCTGAAATTATGGTCATTGGTAGAGGTGTTGACGCCGCATAAGCTGGCCTTTAAAACATTTCGAAATTTTTCGTGGTGCAGTAGCTATTTTAGGGGAAAAAAATTCCAACTTTTGCAGAGTGTTGAATTTTTCGTATTCGTACATTTGTGAAAATTTTCCAAATCCTTCCGGTAAGTGGCTAAAGTACAAAATATGATTCTAATATGCTAGTAAACACTTGATACAGTGCCGCACTGGCCATACTAGGAAGTCTGGAGATACCCGAGGAACATATGACACAATTGAATCAGTTGGTTTTGTTTCAAATTTTATAGGCCCTAAACGAAATTTCCCGAAGCGTAAGGTGCCAGTAACTGCAGCCCTGATTTAAAATTGTCACATACGTCAGAAAAATTGAAATAGACGCGAAGAAAAGTGGAATTATAGAGAATTTTTGTGTTAGTATACTTCAATCAAAATTGAAGCTCAACGAAAGTCGTGCCGCGGTAGGTTCATGGTGTCATGGATAGTAGAGGTCACTACCTACCCAACGACACCCATATCTTCGAAGTCTATCGTTGTAACTTTTTGAAAACACTCTGCAAAAGTTGGAATTTTTTCCCCTAAAATAGCTACTGCACCACATACACGAAAAATTTCGAAATGTTTTAAAGGCCAGCTTATGCGGCGTCAACACCTCTACCAATGACCATAATTTCAGATAAATGCGTTACGTATTCTTGGTGATATGCAACAAAAACTATTTTGGTCACCCTCGCGCAGTACATTTTTTCATGATTTCTGGCGTGAAAACATAATTATTTCGAGGATTTTTTTTTTGTTGCAAATGACTCAGGAGGATCACCTGAATCGATTACTGTGTACCCGCCGAAAATCGCTGATGGCTTGTTTTCATGTTTCATACAACTTGGTTGAAGTTTTGGCGAATTGACTCTTAATTTTTGTATGAAAGATACAATTCTGCGACCCTTTTGAACATCTTTCACATACCATCCGGCCCTGGTAACACATGTCTTAAATTTCACAAAAATCGACTTTGTGCAACACGTTGCCTAATAAATCATTACCGCCTACGAGTTTCTAGTCGTTGGCTTCGAAGAACTAAATAAAATCTCGGAAGGTCTGAACTTATCGCAATAGTCTTCTAAGAGTTCAGATTAGCAGCTGTTGAATACCCTTGTTAGGCTATTATACTCTACAAATAATGACGAAACGTGCAAATCATGCAAATCATTCCAAACTCTGAATATTCAATACAATTATTTCAAAAAAAAAAGTGAATTGAAAATTTCCCAGAAATTCTATTCATCCAATTTCCTAGAACTCTTGTACTACCGGGCGCTTTACTACAAAGTCCCACTTTGTGTGTGTGTGTGTGTGTGTGTGTGTGTGCTTGAATAATCAAATCTTTGTCAAAATCTTTGATACATCTTTTCCACATAATGCATCTTTATTATATTCGTAAATTTTATAACTCTCACAAAAATGTATTATACGATTTTCAATCGATTTTCTTTTTTTGCGAAAACTTCCTAGTAGAATAGGGCATAAATGGCAAGCACATAATGCTGTGATAATATAAATTTATACATTTATTTTGTTCCATAGAAGATTACGTCGAATGATGTTAAATTATTCAATAAATAGGCTATATTCGACGCGAGAAGTTCGCTGAAGAATGTTCGCGTGGAGATGGTATTAGGCACGGTAACGGTGTCGTTCGTAAACATTTTCTCCTTTTATGTACGGAAATAGAAGCATAAAAAAAATGTTTGGTAAAGTGTTCGTTTTGTTTTGCTGAACGAAAAAAAAGTATAGAAAATCCCATTCCATTGATACTCGCACACTCATCCCAACCAGTCGCCTCATAAGTTTAATACTAAACTGTGTACAACTCGTCGTGTGTTGTATAACACCAAAATATATATCCATTTAACAGGAGGGATATTAATTTTATGTGTGTCTGTATACTAAATTCAAGAATTATTGCACGCTGGATGCCTTTGAATGAGGATAATATTACTCTTTACTTGAAAACACATTCAGTATAATGAGGGGACCTCTTCCACAGTAATGGGCTCGCAAAGTTCTAACAAAACGCGTTTGTATTTCGAACAAAAAAAAATGTTTTTCGGTTTGTAATTATACAACACAACGTTTTATATCTACACGCACTGGGGATATACACATTTTGAATTTGCATTTAGATCAAGAGAAGGAGAGGACCTGGTTTCTCCGTTCAACGACGCATACCTCGATTTGGGGATTGTTAAATCCATTTTCATGACGATGAATGGGCTACAGGATATTGCGGTGAAATATTTTAACCGATTTTGTGTTTGTTTATAACTAAATAAATAGCCGAAAGGGATGAAATCCAGTCAACATACATTTGCATACCATGTCGGGCTGAAGTATTTTTAAGTGTTAATATTAACATGATACTTACGGCACGACCTTAAACAGACGTGGAGTCAACAATTCACCAGGGATTATTATTGGGACTTTTAACTCCGAATAATGCTGACAACTCCGAAATGAAAACTCCGAATAATTCCGAATAATAAAAAAAAATCAGAATTTTTACGAAATTTTCAGTGTAAAAATTTCCGATAATAGGCCCTGTCGACATAATAAACGGGCACATTTGATCGGTTTGTCGTATTCCAAGTGTGTTATTCCACAAAGCATAGTTTTCAAATGTAAGAGAACTCAAACGTGATGTATTTCGAAGAGAAATAGTTTTTTGGTTGCTTGGGAAATTGAAGTCGTTGAATTAGACATAATTCAAGCAAACGTGCCTTTGCTGTCAGATCGTTAATAGAGTCGTTTTTCAAAGGAAATGCCATGAGGATACCCTTTAAAGCTAGATTTCTGGTCCCATTTTACCTTCTAGCCAGTAGAGGAAAGGCATTTTTCAGAGCAAAGGTCCCGATACCCGAAGTTACATTGGCAGTTTCATTTTGTGTCGTCTAGCTTATAGAACAGAGTCGTTTTTCTCAAAGTAAAGGTCTTGATATTTTAGAAGTTTGATTGGTCTTCCCTGTTTATCTCGTCTAGCCAGTATAGCTACTCTTAATGCTGTAGATCTTGCTTATCCTGGGAAAATCAGAGAGAGACGAAGGGATGGGATAAACACTATAGGCTCAACACATCCGCAATTGATTAATCATCGCGTCGTTTCAATTGAGAACAACTTCCAATTATAAGTCTAATCTGGTACTATTAAATCTGGTGTGATTGTTTAAATTATCGCTTCGTATTTGATGCAAAATCTTTCACTTGAATATCTTTAAAGTTAAATAACTAGAAATCAGGAAGCAAAAATAAAGCGAGGAAGAAGAAGACAACACTACATCGTTTTCACTAGGGTTAATTTTAATTTTTCGTATTTCAACACTCGATCTTAAAATCACCGTCGTCTTTTATGCATAAAATTCCCACAAAACCGCAAAATACTTTCCCACTTTATTTCCCTCTTCTTCGTCATTTTTTAAATTTTATGTTCCAATTAAATGTTGTACTTCCATTCTGATTGAAATCAATTAGGGACGATCAATCTCTCTGTACAATTAAAACAAAACAAATTCTATAAGTAACAACAAATCTTCAAAATATATCAACTAGGATGAAGTTCCTTTTCTTTAACCGAAATTACGCTTCATAAAAATAATTATCTACAACCATTTTACCCATATACACACAAAGACTATACCAATTCAAGATCCCAGAACAAGACATTTTTATTGAAGTAACTTAAGTAGATGAAGGAAAAAAATGTACCATCGCTTCGTCTATTCAAAAGCAGACGTATAAAAATAATGAACAAGAGGAACGAGTAAGGAAAAAAAAACGACGAGAATGTATAAGTAAACTAAAATCCCAAGCTTTCGTATTACACAGCCATTGAAAAAAGAGTATAAAAAGAAAAACTTGGACTAAATAAATTGGATTATGAACCATTCAATTCTATTCCGTAGTGTTTCGAGTACATTTACTAAGTATGATGGATATTATTAAGTGTGATGGGTATTGATTAAGTTGATTTAATTTTCTAAAGCTTCGTAATTAGATCTCATTGTCTTCAATATCTTTTATTCCCTTTAGTCCCTTACTTTGCAGCGACGTTAATCAGTTTTCCGGTTTAATTTATGGCCTGGTATATTTGTCTCTGCTTTCGGAACTAGAATTATTATTAGAAGCTACGTGTTATGAGGGTCTCTGTGGCTATTTACCTACTATATGGGTTAAGATGTACCGTTGGTAATGATCGGAATAGATCTTGCAGAATTAACTTAATCGCCTTGCTATGGAACATGTTAAATCTTAAATCTGCGAACGGTTCAATTTTAGGCCAAACAAGCAGTTCGAACCATAGAGATTAGTCATTTAAATATAAATACGTTTTAGCGACATTTGCAGTGGAAAGCTCCTGAACACCAACTGTAAATCATGTTAACTTGAGACGGAGGCTGACTGGCTAACTTACCACAGATCTGACGATCTGTGAAGCGATTCCATTTTAATATCAGATCTGTCACGTCATTTGATCTAAGTGTTTTCAGGCGATACTATAGAGGCACGATAATCCAACAAAAACCTCGAAAGAGGAATTTAGGCGACGCAGTTCAGATCGGATTCCACTTCCAAAACATGTGCTAACAGTTTTGGTGACGCATTTTGCGCCTAAACGCAGAAAATCTAACTAATTTAATCTAACGACGTCAATGTCACGCATTGAGGGAAGAACGTTTGCTAAGAAAGTTGGGTCCCTTTCGATTGTTTTTGAGTGACGTCAAAAATTCAATAAAATAGAGAGACGTCGCTTATGTACGCCTCCTTGAAGTCTTTGTCGGATATAATTTTGCTTGCAAAACCTTTAGCCCTCCAGAAATAATTTTTTAACTCTTATCTACGTCGTGTATCAAACACATACACACACCGTATGCGATAAATGTTTATATTATACGTGCTAACTATGCTATTTCCCATTGTTAAATATTCAAATATTCAGAACGTTCATCCAAAAATCAATGCTCTGACTTCAATACTCTCCCGTCCATCCTCTGGTAAACTTTCCGGATGCTCAAAAGCCGTATGAGCAACTCTCGCCTGACTTCCATGCGAATCGAAACACTGAAGCAAAATACGCTCATGTTCCTTCATACCGGACCAATACCACCACTTTTGAGCCGGTCTGTGCCTCACGCCAACAGTCCATCCTGTTCGATCAGGGTATCTATGTTCAACAGCTGTTAGGTCGTTAAAGCCAACTGTGCGACTATCTGCCATTGCCAATGGGAAAGCGCGAATTGGTCCCTTTAGTGGCCGCCATACATTGACGATGCGGACTCGGCCTTTGAAATGAAACAAAAACTAGAAGCCACTGAAGCAAAAAACTCTTCATATCTTCCTCTATACCTTTGAGTAACTCATCTGCTTCTTCAGGAAGATGATAACGAACTCGATTCAGTGTCGCTTGTCCAGTCTGGTCAATATGTGCTCGCATGACTGGTTGTCGAACATCCGCAGGAGAAGTATTAGGAAGAGGAGTAGTGCGACGAATGGTATGGTCGAAGATGAAGACTCGATTCGCACCGATCAGATTGTCCAACAACAATTTTTCAATCTCTGGGTAATAGTTCTTCTTGATGATATCATCATTTTCCCAGTCCTCGTACACTAGTTTGGATGGGATATTTTCCAAAGCAACGAAACCGGACGAATCCACCGAAAATGTACTCTCCTTTCCACGAATGTCCTGGATTGTCACTTTTAGTGTTTCCGATCCAATGTTGGTCTGGGGCTGACCTTCAGGAGGCGAATAAACGTAATAAAATGGAGTCGAGCCATCCTCAGGGTCTTTGAAGAAGGTGATCTCAGCAGCGGTGTCACCACTTGGAATTGGATGATCCAAGGTCAATTTCAGGCTGTTCGTCTTTTGTTCCAAGACGGTTGTGGTTGTAGGTGAAGAAGCCATGACTAAAGAAACAATTAAAACCAATTATTGCAGTAAAAACGTACGTGAAAGAAGTGCTGTTAGAAAATAGGCGCATGTTTATTCTATTGGTGTCCTGGATAGTTTTAGAGTTATTTATGCTTGTATTTATGCAACAAGAATCGTAAGAATCCCGACCTATGCACTAAATTGCATTGGCAACTGTTGCAATATTGGCAGGCGTTTGGAATACATAGAAATTTTTCAGTCTCTCTCTCAAATTCATCTCCATTCCCACAAACTTTACTAAATCACCCGCATGATTCACTTATTACCCACATAACTTCATTTATCTATCTCGCACTGTTCACTTTGGTTTTGTTTTATAAAATGGTGGAACCAATTGATGCGTTAGGTTCGTGCAGAAAAACGGTTAAATCACACCACGCATACAAAATTCTTGTTTTTGTACGCTCTACAGGAACCATACTATTTTCGCTGCGTTTCAAACCTGGCTTAACTAACTATATCATTTATAGGACCTATAGCAAGTGAAATACCTCTGGTCACCTTTTCCAATCAGTTGTATATTAAATAGTATCAAAAGTGTAAAATTACTTTCACACAGCGTAATAATTGATTTGCAACTTGGTATAAGTGTGCTCACTGTTCACGTGTTGTGGGACGAGAGACTACTGCTTTTTGACACTGTTTAGATTTTCACTTTAATCTGTCCAGACACCGTCTCGCTTTTAACTAAGTCTTATCAGGACAAGTTGTATTGTTATCGTCTTACTCGTATCTCGCGTAATTTGATGATGCAAAATTTTTGTGCATTAAAACGGAGATAATTTTGTTGGACAGTTATTTTTAGATTATAAACTGAAAATGTTCGACGTCATTGTAGATTGCAGAATTACTAGATCCCACCTTTTTGGGCGGGCAGGTCCTTTGACTGACAATTTTCGCAGTATAATTTTGATCAGTTTCAGTTTATCATTCATTCTTAAACTTCCGAAGCATCACCGATCACTACCACAAAAATCTATGTTTTGTTATAACCTATTTTTTCTTACGCCTATGGTGACTTCACCACGCTAATGACAACAGTTTGACCAAAAGATTTCTTCTGATAATGTCAAGAAGAGACAGTATACTTTAGATCTTCACAAAAGATTACATAAACAGTTGTATGATTTACCCCTACTACCCAACAAAATCAAATTTGATCAAAGTAATCTTACTCGACTTTTATTAACAGTGTAAAATCCAGTTTTTCTGTGATAACTTCCACGTACTTAGTTCCACATAGCCCATCTGAAACAAAAACATTCATCCAAATTGGTTACTCAACGAAAAACTGTTACCCATATTTGACGTTTTTCATAACATTCCCTCCAATCATAGCGAACTTCTTTTGTTATCTACCTTTGCCGTACTTTTTGATGTAGGACCCTGACCTTCAGTCAAGGGAATAATGTACTATATCCGTACTGCTCTAGTTAATCGACCAGTGATTATCAATCAGTCTGGTTAGACTTTGTCTATTTGGATTGTCATTCTCACTAGAAGATAAGATGTCGCAAACATTCAAGTGGACACAATATTTGATAACTGATAAGAGTATCCGCATCAGTGCGTTTCATTTATTTCATTTTATATATTTTAGTCAAGGTCATTGCTACTTGTCATCCTTGAATCATTTATTTTATTTTATTCATCTTTAGTACCATGAGACACGATACAGATGTGTCTTAAAAAGGGTCACTATCTTACACGCTTTACAATAAAAGGAAGGTATGCTGTGAACTCCGAGGCGTAGCCGAGGTTCACAACACATCGTGTGCGATAATATAACAGCATATCTTTCATGTTACATCTATGCAATTCTTAGAATGAACTGTTTCGATGCCAGAACATGGACAGTATGCTACACAAAAAATATTGCATTGGCGACTGTTGCAATCATGAGAGACTATTGTGCATGCAATTGTTAGCGACGACAAGAAAACCGCTAGTCACGTTTCAACAGGCAGTGGCAAAATTTCTAGGAGACTAGTCATAGTTGCATGTTCTGTGAATGATAAGCGAGTCATGGGAAAAACGTAACAAACGTTTGCGAAGAAAATTTTCATGTAAAATACAATCAGACAAACCTAATAGAAAAGGCCGAAAAGGTGACGGAAGTCTTTTACTTACAAATGTATTGGTATCAGGAAATTCCCGTGAAGAATCGCCAAACTCAAATCGCCAAAAAAAAATTCTTGGCGATTCTTCACATTTTGGCGATTCTTCACACTTTGGCGATTTTTCTTGGCGTTTCTTCACACTTGACGATTTTTCTGTGCGGCTTATCATTTTTTTTAGTGATTTCGTAATTCTCTGGAAAAAATCGCCAAAGTGTGAGGAAACACCAAGAAAATTCGCCAAAGTGTGAAGAAACGCCAAGAAAAATCGCCAAAGTGTTTAGAAACGCCAAGAAATGATTTTCTTGTTCTTTCCGTTGTTTTACATTTTCCAAAATCTTCTTGGCGATTCCTCACACTTTGGCGATTTCTCTTGGCGTTTTTTCACACTTTGGCGAATTTTCTTGGTGTTTCCTCACACTTTGGCGATTTTTTCCAGTGAATTACGAAATCACTAAAAAAATGATAAGCCGCCCAGAAAAATCGCCAAAGTGTGAAGAAACGCCAAGAAAAATCGTCAAAGTGTGAAGAAAGCCAAACAAGAACGAGCGCGCTCTTGTTTTTAGCTATATATGTGGTGTAATCTCGCACCCCATTTTCAAACTATCTGTCGCACCGCGCGAAAAAAGTTGAGCTACCCTCAGACAGATAGTTTAAAAATGGGGTGAGAGACCACATATATGGCGTAAATTCGCTGGATGAGTTTACCTAAATTTTCACTAAATTTGCTAGTAAAAAATAATTTTGCTGCCAAAAGAACAAGTTTGCTGACAAAAAATACATGCCTTCGTTTGAATAGAGGCTGTTTAAATTCAGTATACCAAACACCTTCCTTATACAATTTGTAGAAGAAGGAATTCAGCAGGATCGAACGAAACTCTTTCCTTTTACAACTTGTAGAAGGAGGAATTCAGTATAGTCAAACCAATCACCTTGCTTATACAATTTGTAGAAACTCCAAGAAAAATCGACAAAATGAGAAGAAAAGACAAGGAAAATCGCCAACGTGTGAAGAAATGCCAAGGAATCGGCAGGCGGATTTCTTTGAATCTTCTCAAATTTTTTGGCGCTTTTTCACATTTTGACGATTTTTCTTGGCGTTTCTTCACATTTCGCTGATTTTTTCTGGAGAATTACAAAATAAACAAAAAATTTCAAATCAACAAAAAAAATCACCAAAGTCTGAAGAAGCGCTAAGAAAAATCGCCAAAGTGTGAAGAAACGCCAAGAAAAAACGCCAATCTGTGAATAAACACCAAATGGATTTCTTAGAGCCTCTTTACAATTTTTGGCGCTTCTTCACACATTGGCGATTTTTCTTGACGTTTCTTCACACTTTGGCGATTTTTTTTAGCGGTTTGTTTTTATTTTGACGATTCTTCACGGGAATTATCAGGAAGGGGGTGGCGCTGCGCTCCAAGCTTATATACACAAAAGTTTAACTTTACCACTAATTATTTACGTTAAAACAAATGCGTCGTCTACTTTTTTGAGTCACCTAATATATCAAACCCTCAAACCGAAACTCTAACTTCACAACACATCAAGATACGCTTACACACATGCAAAACACTAATTTTACACGTAAATATGTGGGGTTTCCATACAAACTTCCGATAGCTCTAGCTTCCAAACGAGATCATTTAGACCCAATTTTCAACAAACCAATAAGCAAACAATGGTTGGCAAAATTCATCGCTTAAAAATGGGTAAAATCTGACCATTTGCATACAATAATTTATCGTCTGAAATGCAAGTTGCATTATGCTACATCTCGGCCGAATCTTAACCGAGTTTGACAGGCGGGAGCTCGTTGAACTCGCACTGACACCCATATTACGACTAATCTAGTTTGAGAATCACTAAAGCCAAGGGAAAAAGCTAACTTACGTGCGGACATGATAAATACTTTATAAAAAAAAGAAATTTTGTGATTCAAAATGTTTCACTTCATTTTAAACATCATTTTTGCTACATAAAACCGCATTAGTCAGAGCTTGTCGTTTATATCTGAAGTCGATGTCGAAAACAGATGATACCCATCTGTAACAGGTGATGACAAGCCTTTGCCACCACTTCAACGTCACATCATAATCAGCATTCATCACCACAAGAAAATTCAATAAAATCAAATAAGTTTTCATTCGCAAAGAAGAAAAGGAAGAAAAAGAAAGAAAAAAAAAACTAAAAAATCAACAGAAAAGCTATCCTTTTTCCCATTGGTAATAAAATGTTTATAATACTTTTCAATGCAAACTCATTTTCTTAATACGACGAATGAATTTCGAAACTCTTCCCATTCAGCAGTGTTTTCATACACATACACCACACACAGCTAGCAAATGGATTGAACCTATACAGTGTATAATACAACCCATATACTAGCCGTACTGCAATACGTGACGAGAGTAAAAATATTAACCCTAAGTGGAGTGCAAAATAATGGGTTGAAAATCGTAATAAAATGAACAAAGCTACAAATTGGATAAGATATAGGGTGTAAAGTTATTGTCTTAGCTGAAATGAAAGTTAAACACAAAGAAACATCTGCAAGCAAGACTTTAAAATCAACAATTTATCTTCTTGTATCCATATTCAAATCCCGTAAAATCCTTTCATCTCTCTGTTGAAGCAGTTGAATCATAACTTTCGAGATTACTTTAATAAAGCAGGAACATTCTGCATACTATTGTAAAGTTGCAACAAATGCAGATGTTAAGATTTGGTTCCGTGATAATTTGAGTTTATTGGATTGCTGATACAGACGAATAGAGGATCATGAAAATTTATGATGGCCAACCGATTTCCTTTAACTTAGGGGCCGTTCATAAATTAAGTAACGCAAAGGTAGAGAGGTCTAACGCTTGTGAGGTCCATAAATTCTATTTGAAAGGTCTCATACATTTTGCGTGACAAGGTACTTGATGAGAATGGAGATTTTAGCGTCACATAATTTATGAACAGCCCCTTACGTAATTTTACAGTTGACTCATTTCACTGATAAAACAAGATGAATGAACATAATATATGGAATCGCAATGTTGCTGCTTTCGTATTGTCAATACGGTATTGACAATTTATACATTGCTGCAGGATGGAGTAAACAGCCTCGATGAAGCGGGTAGCAGTGGCAGAGTCGTTTTGTCGTTGCGTCATATTGCGACAAAGTGGTTCAACGAAAAAGTGACAGTTGTGAAAATTCTAAATTATTTTTTTTTTGTTTTGATGTGGTTGATTGTGATGATTTTTCGTTTTGTGTGTGAAAAAGTGTGCAAAATTATGATTTTATTATATTAATAATTGATTAATAATGTGCCACCCGTGACAGTGTTCTCATAAATAATAAAATCGGTGTTAAATGTTTTCAAAAACGAAAAATTCCATGGCCAATGTTCTCGTTCTCATAAACATTAAAATTGGTTTTATGTGAATAGATCCAAAGAAATTGTTACGTTGAGATATGAACCTAGGAAAGCACTCCAACGACCTGATTCATTTCATATGATCCCGTCGGTCTAGATTCTAGATCTGAGATTTTTTCTGATTCAGTTTATGTGAAGAGATTTTCTCTGATTAAATTCCTGTGATCAATCAAAAGCCTCAACCCAACATGATTTTAATTAGACTTTCTTGTTTCAGGCCAGGTTAGATCTGTTGCGAGCATTAATTATGAAAATATTTATTATTTCTTGTGTTCAATCAATTCAAATCGAATTCTTGAAAATTAACATTCAAAAATGTTGCGCTAAAAAAATCCAAATTTTACGACAGATCCACTTTATCGCATTTTCTCATGTCGCATATTTCTGTCTCCGCCACTGTTACCCGCTTCATCGAGGCTGTTTAGGATGGAGAGATCTTGACTTCAGATTTGTTTTGAGTATGAACCATTTGGATTAAAAATCATTTCGTTAGCAGATCGGAGAATACTTTAGGATAACACTCACAGGACTAGGTGATATCTTTGGGAAGGCTGTGGATTTTTTTTAGAGGCAGTATGGTGTATAGGCAATGTGCAACCTTTAACGGCAGTCAAAAATTTCGTCTATAACTTGAGACACCAGTGTGACGTCAATTAGAAAAGGATCGCTATTCGGCATTACCACATTAATTTCGATGATTACATAATCAGACCTTTGTTCTGAGGATGCCATTCTCAGTTTGCGTTTCCTGAGCATCTGGCTGATTCCAAATTGGAAAGTACTGGGAATTAATGCGTTAGCATTACGTATTGCTTTAACTTTGGCGCTTTTTTACACAATTTTCCCTGCTCGAAATGCAGACAATCGCGTATAGCTGTTCTATGGTGATACAGCGAAAATCGAAGAATTTCGTACAAAAGAATAGTTATACAGTGGGAGAAAAGTGAAATTAGACATGTTTTCTAATTAGGGAGTTGTCGTGGTTTGTAATTGACTCCACAAGAATTTCGTTGAACAAATGAAAATCTAGATTTTCTGAATTTTTGTTAGGTACAACCACAACAGTGAAATACTGAAATGAAAAATCTGAATTTTCATTTGTTAAACTAATTTTTGTGGAACGATTTCCACAACAACCACCAACAACTTCCAAAATAGAAAACATGTCGAACTCACTTTTCTCTCCATATAACTTCTATCTTCAGATTCTGTTAAAATTGAAATTGTAACCAAAAATAGTGAAACCCCACCTTTCTGCGGTTTGTTGTGTTATTGAGGCATACAAGCCTTCTGTGATTTGGATGTTTCGGACGATCTGCACCACTGACGTCTCATAGGTGAAAGAACATTTCGATACACATATAGAAACCACAAAAAAGAAGACATGAAAGTTTCTATTAAAAACTCAATATGTCTTGCGTGTCGAAATTCAAAAGAAGCTTCACAAAGAACTTGCAGATCTATTCGATACTATTACCCTTTGCCGATATTTTGTAAATACAATTTACGTTGCGGAAAATCGCAGAACCAAAATCCAAATTGCTGCTTGCTCCAGGAAAAACAATAAAATGAAAAATTCAGATTTGAATAAAAAATGTCGATTTCATTTTAAAGCTTTTGGAATCGAATAGAATGCAATGCACATTACATAACCTGCAGATATATTTCCGTGTCCCAGGTGCATTCGTTTCGCATAGAGTTATTCAACCACCTCCTTTATACACACAGTGCATTTACGACGGTATTTACAAAGTTAACGTCTAATGGAAGGGGAGGGGGTGCAGAGTACATACAAGAATTTCATCAATTCTAAACTGACGGTGGAATTCAACAAAGAATATTTGATTTGTAAAACTAAATGTACAACATATGTGTGCATTCAGTACAACAAATGCGAATGTAAGCGGTAGAGTGAATTGCATTGACTGTTGTGTGATGCAACTCGAGATTTCTTTTTGTTGTAGACACAAGCATTTCATTTCTTGTGAGTAAGAATGAATATTTTCTTTGTGGGCTGCACATCCGTCATCGTTTGAAGTTAAGAGGAATGTATGCGAGGAGGAGAGCCAACGTTGTAGTTTTGATTGGTACTTATGCTGAATCTGGCGAATAAGAACTTGAGAGAATTGCAGAAATGTACGACGTTTTTCGAAACGAATATTTTACCGAAGTAGAAAATTCTGGGAACAGCAACTGTGGAGTTGAATTCATTGCTTAAATGATCAATACGAGAAATGACATTACTTTCCAGGGATATTCACATCCCCAGTACTCGGAGCATAATATAAAATGTTCAGGGTACATGTTAGTGTCCGCTTATATTGTCACATCTGTCTGATGAAACAAATGAACTACAGGACTTTGAATCCGACTGGAATCGCCGGAACATGAGTTTCGGTAGCTTCCTCTCAAAATTGAGTTCCGGAAACCACTTTTTTAAGAAAACTTACCACCACGATTTCAATGGACTTTTTTATACATTCTGTGGATTCAATCAGGGAATATTCATAATTTAAATAGCCAGGATTCGATTCGACTCGAGACCGCGTGAAATTAGATAACAAAGTAAAATTACTCCTAATGAACCGGATCTAATTCATGCGGAGTATTACTCAATCACTTTCAATATTATACCAAATCCAGTATGTCCAGTAAAACGTTGAGTTGTATGTGTACACCTAACTTTGGTCGTGAAATAATCGCAGATGAGGCTTATAATAAAAAAGAATAACAACCTTTACCGACCACGAAGACAAAAATCGCAGATGAACTCTGTCTATATCTTATATAGCAAAACAACTGGTTAGACTATAGAAGTAAAAGATTTTCTATTGAAAGTTAAACAAAGGAAGTAACAGATTTAATTGCAATGTGGCTATACGCTTGCAGTTTATGAAACGTTAACAAATGGATAGCTAATAGAGAACAATGGACTGGACTGTTAGAACTACAATGCTGGGCCTATTTCAGAGAATTTTAATTATTCCCTTGACTGTAAGTCATGGGTTTTACGAAAACAAATACACCGTACATAACACGTTCACTATGATTAAAAATGTATGGAAATGTGATGAAAAAACATTAAATGTAAAATTTTCTGCTCTTTGTTAACACGATAACTGGAGCAAATCTCAACCGATTTTCAAAAACTCTTTTTTATTTGACGAAGTATTGAAATCCTCAGGTCAAGTTCGAAAATGGGTTGTATTGGTTCAACCATCTGGAAGTAGTTCTCAGAAAAAGCCTTTTCTGCTCTTTGTTAACCCCAGTTACAGTGTTCTGAACCGATTTAAAGAAAAATGTTTGATAAAGCACAGAATTCCTGAGGTTAGGTTTCAAGATACATTATATTGCTCAAACGATGTAGCTGCTGTTGCTAAACGAATTTTTTGATCTATTTCAATAAGTCTTTCTTGTTCTTTTATTTTGTCTTGTTAACAAAAGCGAATAAACCACAAAAAATTAACGAGTGTGAAGTTTGCGGCCAGAGCGAAGCGAGGGTCGCAATTCACACGAGTTTAATTTTTATTGAAGGCATTCATCATTTTATAGACAATAACGGTCTAATATGAGCATAAAACCAGGCCAGTAACAGAAAATGAAGTTGTGAATCAAAAATTAGTATCGTTTTATAACGTCTCAAGACTTTACAAAGATTTTCAGTAAAACAAAACAGAATTAAATTATTAATGAGAGATTTAGACCGTTCTAGTAGTTCTTCTTAATCAACCAATAAATCATTACCAATACAACATCAATTAAGAAGTTCAGGTTCAGACAGTCAAGGGATCTGACCCACCCAACAGGTGGGACCTAGTAAAAAATTACGAAAATAATTATGAAAAGTTCTGAAAAAAAGACCTGCGTTGGTTACTTGAAGAGAAGAGAACAATGTTTGGTTCCTTTAGTTTTCTTACTTAATTCTGAATTGATTTGCCTATGAGTCCTGTAAAATTCAAAGAAAAACACTACTTCGTCCAAGATTTAACACGTCTCATTAACTCTCGTTCAAATTTCAGACCACCATCACCAGCAGAACGCATATCATGAGGAACAATCGTCCACGATATACACATCCGAACAGCACATTTCAATATCAACCGAAAACACATCCATCAGCTACCACTCAACGCGATCAATTTCTTTCCAATCATAAATTTTCGTCGCCAGAACAAATTGGTTATCCATGAAGTCATCACACATAAAATCGTTACGATTCAACCAGCTGCTGGTGCTGGCAGTTGTGTGCATGATTGTAAACAATTTTAATGTTGTGATGGCTATTCAAAGTAATCCAACGAACGGAATGCCATCGTTGGTATTGATTGATCAACAAAGCGGTCGAACACCACCAAATGCCACAGCGGTTAAAGGCTATTTCTCGGACTTTGTTAAATATTTTGGCATTGAATCGAGTAGGGTCGATGTGGACGTTGAAATAGTCGATGGTAAGTGGCACAGTTTTATAATTGAATTTGACTTAAAAACACAATTTTGGTGGCTTCGTATGTCATTGGTAATTATTGAAAATTCATGTCGTGTATAACCGACACACATAAATGCATAATTAAGTGTTGCCCTTACGCTAATAACGAGTAACTGTTTTGTAAAGCATAATTAATCCACGTCCGTCATTAAAATAGACGGGTTGCTGGATATTACCTGTTAGGGATGAAAATTTACGTCTTACTAATTTCATTTCCACGAAGTGAAAGTTACGTGCATCCATCCCAGCTGCTGGTTCAACTTGTGTAGAAAGTTATGCTTATACAGATGTTGTTGTACGATGAATAGCAAATTGTGTGACAATATATTCAGCGTCGAGCCGAATCGTAAACACATTTCATTTTGTAATTAAATGTGATAAAGCAAAACGACATCGGCATAAGGGTAATTTGATTCGATTTGGGAGTCATGGCTCTAACTATATTACTTTCAAATTTATTTAACATTCAAATGAAATTACATTTTATTCGATGTTCTTAAAATGTTGTCGGTTTAGTGTACACCGTTCAGTATTTTATCGGGAACAAATGCCAACGCCAACACGTTGATTTATTTCTTTCTAATTAAAGCTTTTTCAACCTCCTGTTTCCACTAAATATGCATTACAATTGAACGTTCCGTTGTAAATTTACCGGTTGTTTATGAAAGCTTCCAGGGCTAAATGATTTTCGTTGGATTAAATGAATTTGAATTCATTTCATATTAACAACGTTATTATGTTCGGTAAATAGCCCCGATATAATACAATACTCTCCGGATAATAACGGTGGGTGGAGAGTCGAAATGAACTGAAATCATCGTGGCTAAACTGCAAGCGTTTTACGTCAAAGTACTGACAATTGATGGACAATTTGTTTATTTATCGAAAAAGACCGTGGGTTTTTATTTGCAGTGACACTATACACTATTTCCATTATATTGTTCGTAGTTATATGCTAGTTAATATGCACAGGGCAGCTTGTAAATATTGATATTTAAACAAACATTTCTTCCGAAATAATCAACACAAAATTGATAGATTCCGGGGATGTGTGACTGTGTCTCTACTTTCAGTAGTTTTGAGATGAATTAAGAATCTTTCTCAGTTGCATCAGGAGATTTCCATGGTTGCAATTGTGCCACAATTTTATTTTTGCTCGTACAGGAGCGGGATAACGGCATCAATTCTCTTTCCTCTATTCTATGTTCTATGTCAATTCTACCGATAGAGTACGATTCACTTTTTCACCTTATACCGTCGCTGCCAACAAAGCCAATGTCAGCAGAAAAATAATTAATTTTTTACTCGACGGATTTTAATGAAATAATGACCTCAGGACGCGGGATATGCCCTATATTTTATTGGAGACAAGGGGCCGAAAAGTAGGAAAAAGTCAAGTGAAGCCACGTAAAGTTACGAAAAATCACGACACGAAAGTACTGGAAAGTTACGGAAAGTACTGTAAAGTCACGGAAAATCCCTGGAAGTCCCGGAAACTTACATAAAGTCACAAAAGTCACTAAGGTCACGAAATAGCACAAAAATTCATCGAAAGCAGCGGAAAATACGGTCACAGAAAGTCATGCCAATTCGGCTAAAGTCACTAAAGTCAAAGTCTTCCCCCTTGATATTTGAAGTGGTTTTTCCCTTGGAGTAGCGTGTTTGTATTCGCGAACCAGCTGGGAAAACAGCTGCATCAAACTTACACACAAATTGGTTGAATTTGACTGTAGACTTGGCCCTTGATTTTCGAAGTGCTTTCCCCTTGGAGTAGCGTGTTTGTATTCGTGAACCAGCTGGGAAAACAGCTGCATCAAACTTATACAGAATTCGGCTGAATGTGACTGTAGACTTTCGAAATCTTTTTGTAACGAAATCTTAGAAGTATTCTAAGCTGAAACAAACTTTCTAAAGAAAAATATCTGTTTTCAGCGGTCGATGGACATTTTAAGTCGTTAAAGAACTCGTATTGAAGATTCCTATCTTGTGTTTGTTTAAAAATTTCGTAAAAGCGATTGCAATGAACCAACACAATTTTAATCGAAATTAATTTTTGAATGGTGAAAATGAAATCGATAAGAAATTGATGGGTATGGTATAAGGTAGCCACAACGACGTACAGTTTATCGTCGAAATTTTCATCTGTCTCGCTTCAAATAACTTCGTAACTTCTATTGGCCGTTACATGCTAAAAACATGTCAAAAAAATATCGCGCAAAGGACTTTACTTCCAGAATTAACCGAAACGAGAATTATAAATGCAAACGGTGAAAAACGGAGACGTAGTTGTGAGGTTCAACGATTTGGCTTGTTATAGTACGTGGTATATCCCGTCGTCATCCAGTGTTTTGAATAATAAATAAATTCTGTATCGTAACTCCTAACATTTGTTTTGTTGGATACATACACGACTGTTCATTGTTCCATGGAAATTGTGTAGGAGGATTAAATTGAGCAAAGATGTATGTTCAGAGCGTAAAGTTTTAAACCACAAATTGTGGAAATTACGCGTTTATTATTTATATTATTTACATGTATCCCTCTACACAAGCACGTAATTGTGGATATTTAGTTAACAATGTATATGAGTATTAGGGTGCAGTCGTGCAATAAATTATTTCAAATGTGTGGCATATAATATGCGTTATGTAATCGTAAGACAAAGTCACAAGTTTGATATTTTCATAATTGAATTTTATGTTCGTAATAGTTCTTTTTTACGAGCCACATTAGTCAAACAGATGAAGCATTCTAATGGGCTTCGTCCTATACTTTGGCAACTAGATATCACAGCGTATGAAAGTGAATAATTTGGCAAGGATTTTTGGCTGTTTAACATGAAAATCGATAAGAAGTTAGTTGTTCTCGACAACACAATTCAAAGAATTATTATTTATCGTATAAGTAATCGACATGGTTGTGTAACGCGCTCATTTCAGGGACTAAAATGAGGATTTTTGTGCAGGTGGGAAATTCCAACAAGGGGCGCTTAAAAATGCATATTTGGGGCGCCAAATTATCCAAAAATAAAAATGCGCTTAAACGTTGATCTTAGTTTATCGTTACAATTACGATTTAAAAAAAAAACACACAAGAATAGGACTCTGAAAATATTTCATACTATGGATAGATTGCATTCGATGAAATAGTATCCTCGCGATTACGAAATGTATATTAGAATAATTTCGATATGAAAGTAGTTGGTGTAAGAAATTAAAATAACTTTATGCCAATTATCATCGTAATATGTAAAATTTGCAAACATCAGATGCCTCTGAAATTCGTCTTCAAGACTTTATCGACTTTAAGGTAGCGACAAATGAAGATAAAAAACGGAAATTATGTTCGCATATACAGAACTAGGCCTCACCATTTCGGTGGGTCAGTTCCCCTGACTGACTGACTGATTATCAATAGATTTTCAAAACGAGGACTATGTGACCATAACATCTGTCGCCAGTAACAAAATTATCATCCAGCCAGATCAGCCACACAACATCGAAGGACATTCCACCTTTACTTCGAATCCATAATAGATTTTTGTAATTGTTACAAAAATATCATAAAATGGTCTTACTCAAAGCAGTTCTTTGTCTTGATTACTTAAAAATTGTTCATTCCGTTTATTTTCTTAAAAACAAATTTTTAGAGTAAGGCGCTGAAAAGATGTCATATATTTGGTCTGGCTGAAACGTTCATTCGTTGAAATTGTCTATATTCTAAGACCTTTCTAGCAAGTAAATTTCCTGAAAATTTGTCCCTGCAACTCGAGCGAAGCGACTTTCACACTTGTTGAAATTTCTTTTTTTTTTTCTTTTTTTTTTCTTTTGATGAAAACCACTGATGACAGCCGAAAGCTTGGAAATAAAATCAATTTTCACAGATTTTCACAGATTTTGAAATTTTTTCTTGCAAATTTTTTCAAACATATATCAATGAATCTAATCAAACTAGGCATGACCCGAAAGTACTTAAGCTCAGCTTTCCAACGAGCCCACTCTCACCCGGAACGATCATTTATAACGGCCAAAAAATTCGGATAAAAAACGCTATTTTTCCAACTTCTGAGATCTTCCACCAGCAACCAGGTGTGGCTCGAGACTGTGTGAGGCCTGTTTTGAGGTCTACTGGCAAAGACCTTTCAAACCATGTATATATCCATCCCAGACGAAATGGGTCCGATTTTGATAGGTGGATTTTCAGAAGAATCCCTCTGTACGTCCTTCTGGGTAGGCGGAAAAGTTTCCTTTAGGCTGGGTCAGGGCTTTAAACGCCTGAGTCAGAAAATAATGTGTATCCGTACCTTAGTCATGACCTAGACACCCTATTTATCACACCAATCTGTTCGCTGAAAATTCTAGTAAATCCGCTAAAATCGCGGAATAATTTCGATAATTTTTGGAACTATTCAACAGGGGACGTCAGTGAAATTTAGACATGATTTTTTTTCGTCTGGTGCACTTATACAAAGAAAGCTGTTCATTCTTCTGTACAGCTGGAGCAGATGAAGAACAGTTGAAGCACAGCACTGCTACTAGCATGAACACTGAATTGACAAGTGTCAAATTTGGAGGATTTAGTGATGCGAGCTACCGCTTAGGATTGATTGTATTGTATGTTTTAACTCATACAACGAAAACAAGTCATCTATCTGTATAACAGAAACGCAGTGCCTACTGTGATTTCATCAGCCTCCGAATATTTTCTATGTTCGTGCTAGTAGCAGTGCTGTGGTTGAAGCAAATTCTCGTCAAAATTACACTGAGTGGACGTCCGTAAACCTTTAAATTATGGAAAAGTTTTCTAATTCACCTGTGTTCATATCGGTTTTTCTGACATATGATGTGAGAGACTAATCAAAAATAGAAAGAATATTCTGAAATTTGAAGGAAAAACATCCAACCAATATTGTTACCGACCATTGAAAATTGTTTAAGTCTTTCACACACGGAAGCTCTAAAGTCCGACTTTTGCAAAGTACTACCTTATGCACCATTAATACTATGGGGCTTCACATTCACAGACACATTTTGTTTAAACTTTCCCTAATATTTTACTGACTTACAGTAGTTGATGCAAGCATAATACCGTAAAATGTGTATAAACTAAAACTTTACGGATTGGCGGTTTGCGTTCTTCAAAACTGTTCTTCATTGGGGGACCGTTCATAAATTCCCTATTGTTAATAAGTGGAGAGGGTTTTATGCTGCAGAGAATTGCGAAAATTGGATACTGTAGGAAGGGAAAAGGATGGTTTTGGTGTTACGTTATTAATAGACGTCCCCTTGGAGACTACAGTACACTTGGGAAAACATATAAAAATGGTCAACATTTTATTTTAAATGTTTTTTTTTTTAATAAATGATTTATATACGTTCATAATAACAAAAGAGAAACTATATGAATACTGCAACGGAGTATACTTTGTATAATATTGATGAATAATGGAGGTGGAATGAATTTTATTTTAAAGCAAAAAATTTATTTATTTATTTATTTATTATTTATCAACGGTTTACACCAACTGATAGTTATGATAATACAAAAAAAGCAGGAATGAAAACAATAATAGAACAAAAAGATGAATCAAACTTAAATCAATAATGAAATTATCGTCAAAGAAAAAACCATAGAAGATAGAAAAATTAAAAAGAAAAAGAAGAAAAAAGAACTAAAAGCGAAGCAACAAAAACAGAATAAGGAAAACTTTAATTACGGTCTGTAATTTGCAAATCAATAGTTCTCAGGTATCTCGACGGAACGAACACTGCTGCGAAATGCGCCCCTAGACACTGATCGGTTGTACAAATGTGCAAAACGGTTGAAGATCATACATAGGTGGTTGACTGGTTCATAGTATCCATAGTCGATGTCTATTAATTTGCAAAAATTCATTCGCACGAAGAACTCGGGTAGGTTGACGAACAGTTATGTTGGTCTTCAGCTCGGGGCATCAATGCGTTCGGTAAGGACATCGTAAACGAAAGTGGCACTCAAATTGATACGTCTTCTCGATAAAGTCTCGATACCAACCATTTTGCAGCGCGATTCGTATGGCATAAAGTATAAAGCATAAAGTATGAATTGCTTTTGTATGGACTCGATCTCGTGTATTCTCGTGGTACAGTGTGGTTGCCAACACTCGATCTGATTTGATTTTTTTCGAATTAATTGATTTCTATGACCTAAATGATAGAGATCGCTCCATTTGTAATTATTGACACGTCTTCGACTTGAAGCTTCACTCAATACAATGGTTATCGAATAATAACTTCAAGAGATTTCAATGTAACCACTTGTCTATTCCAAGGTTATTTTAGCTGTCAAAACGTCATCCATGGAGCCACAACCACAAAAATTATTATTGATAAAAAGCTTAGAAGTTATGGGTCCAGTTCGGTTTTGGCTTGTCAAAAATCGTTTTTACCATACTGTGGAACAAACCTATTACTATTTACACAGTGATTACTATTATTATAGGTATTTCGAGGTCAAATGTCAACTCCTTCGACACTTACCGGCTTTGGAACTATAGACAATTTTAAATTACAAAAATTTTACTTCACTGGCACGACAGACCTAGAGGTGTGCGCCGCCGAGTTCAGCCGGCGCGCCGCCGGCTGGAGGTACTCAGCCGAGCGCCGCCGCCGATACAAAAATATGACATCAGCCGCCGCCAGCCGCCGACTGTTTCCATCGGCTGGACAACAAAATAAGTTTAGGGCCTCATTCAACTAAATATCACGATTTTCAATTTCTCCGATATAGCTTAGCGTTTCTTTGAATGGTAGCAATCGCAAATCTTCGTTCTTAAAACATAATGTCTTTTAAAAGCATAATTTCTATTATTGTTTAGGTATATGGAATATTTCATCGATATAAAACGGTTCGATGAGTGCTGTAAAACATCATGTATGTTTAACGTAAACTTCCTTCTGAGAAACCGCGTGGAATGATAAGAAAATTGCGATTTTTACTTATTATTATAATTTGACGTAAAACATTCGATTTATAAGTCGATTGACAAAACAATTTGTATGGAAAAATTCCTTATAATTTCCTCGTTTTACGTCAACTTAAAACTAAAATTAATTAAATTAAATAAAAATCGCAATCTGCCTTAATGTCATATTACAAATATCTTGTGTTGAATTTTTATTTTTTAAAAAGAAATTTTAGTCGACTCTTACCTCACCTTGCATTTCAAGAAGAGTTTTTTTACTCTCTAGTGAGTCACTAGTCATAGGACAGTCTCGGAATCATAAGAAGTAACTATTACAATCCAATCGGCGCTATTCATTCCACATGCATTTCCAACTTTATGACATTTACGTATGTATTATAACGTGTAAATCGTATGTGGAATGAATATCGTCAATTGGATTGTAAATTAAACTAAACTTTGGGGCGATCCACAAAATCTGCATTTTCCAGACTTATCATTATATCTCGTAATTACGTTTCCATATAGTTCTGAATATTTTGCGCTATCTGTAACAATATGTCCAGACCTACCTGTGACTCTTTCGAGTTACGTACTTTATGGACCATTCCTCTGCATTTTATGAAAAATAAACTCGAGTCGTACCACTAAAGTAATTAGTTTTTAACAACGAACTTTAGAAGTTTCGTTGTTCTTTCGACTATTAGCAAACCCAGTTTATTGGTATCTTCGAATTAAATTTTCAAAGATTCAAAATTTGAAAGAAATGAAGTTAGTCGAGTTGGATAGGCGCTGGATTTATAAACCAGAGGTTGCTAGTTCAAGCCCAGCTGTGGACATTATGAGCAAAAATGCTTCCACTTCAGATTTTGATGTCTAGTATGTTTCACTAAATAAAAATTAAACTTTGTTGGTTTTACACCAGAGTTCACAGGAACTCATAATTCTTGTATTAGATTAGAAATGAAGTAGGTATTCTTATGAGTAACTGTAAAAACATTGACTTTTCTATGGATTTTTAGATTTTTTTTAAAATTATTCAAAATATATCGGCGCGCCGCGGCTGAGCCGAGCCGCCGAGAAATATCGTTTTCGGCGCGCCGCCGCAGGCAGACCACTGCCTATCTTTGAGATTTTTTTTCTTCATTTTATCGAACTTTCTTTTTTCTTCCATTTTCGTGAATTTTCTGTATTTTCTCAATTTTCTCGAATATCCTTAAAATTTTCTATGATCGATATACTCAAGAAAATCGGGAAAAAAATCTTCGAAAAGGATATTCACACTAAGTGCGATTAGTCTTTATTTCACTATTCGTACTTTCTGCGAATAGTACTTGAAAAAAGTCAAAATCCAATCCTCCTTATTCAATCCACTCCACACGCATTACCAATGACATTTGCGTATATGTATTATACTCTGTTCAACGCATGTGGATTGAATAACTTCAATTGAATTGTATTCGTTAAAAATGTGACTCGATGTGACTTCTCATAATGTACCAAATTTCTCGCATTTTGGAAATCTTTCTTTATTTTCTAAAATTAAAAAATCGTAAAGATAGGCAGACTTTCCAATACATTTTGTCACAGGACAATTGTTTTCCATAACTGGTAGTGGAATAATACCGTGGCATACGTTTTTCTAACTGCGACCATTTGAGAAACTACTTCAACCACAAAAGTAATAAGAAATGATCTCAGATAAAGAAGAAAATTTCGCATATTTCCTTGCCGCCATTTCAATTTTCCCGTAGAAATTTCGTTTTTCTCAATTCTTTCCTTTCAGAGCAATCCATTTTCCAGCAATCAATTCGAACCAATTCGACTGTATAATTATCATCAGGTTAAATGACCTTTCTAAAAAATTGTCTCTCTTCACCTTCACCTTTTGTAATTCAAGTAAATCTTCGACGAACAGCTAAATAAATTGCTTTCGCTTCAATTGAGCATGAAACGTCCCATCCCGGCCACATATTCAAACTGTTATGTACTGAAAAAGCGTCCATCTTCTTCAATTACAATCTGAACATTAATTCATTTTTGAGTACATATCACACGAGATATTACTAGTTCGACGTGATAGTGACAATCATCCATTGAATGAATTTTCCACCTACCATCTACATCACTAATGGTAACATTGTTGAATTAATTGAATGCTCATGCAATACCTACCTATAAAATCCATTATCGGAAGTTGTCATATAACAGAGCTCGTTGCCTCAATTCGATTATGGATGGATCACATTAACATCATTTTGTCTCAGTAACATTTAACTTAACATCAAACGTATTTAAAAATACATTTTCCGAATGGAATATCCATTTCCCCCATATTACAGTTCAGCATTTTATGTGGATAAGACAGTTATAGGAAGTCTCTCAACTGTTATTTATGTTTGATACTTTGTCTGTTTATTAAACAACAAAACAATTCATTTATCCTTCCCAACATGGAAATCAAAATTTTTCCCATGGGCAAACAACTAATAGGCGGAAAATAAAATGTTTATCAATCATGTAACCGTTACACACTGAGACGTATGCTGTATAAATGATGTTGGGTTTCATTTCTCGGATTAGAAGGATTCGGGTCTAAGCCTTGGCTTGATTCATATAAGTCCGGTATTTTCGTTCAGTGCGGCAGTATATGGACGCTTTAAATATTAATCAAGCAAATTACTTACATTCAATATATTAAATGTTTGAATGGCATCAGCAGCCAACACGCTCGGCTTTCGTACCTTGCATAATAACTTTTTGATTACATTTGTAGAATTATGTGTTTTGAGTCATGGTCAGTTCATCCCGTTAATTCGAATCATTTTATCCGGAAATAATCTGTTTACGGATGTGAACTATGTACCCGGTGATAGATGATTCAAAGAACCATCTTGAAGAATAGTCTAGTTGAAACGAAAGCCATCGTTAAACCATCGTCAGCACACCATCGGGAAATGCATGGAACGGAAGGTCCGTACTACGTTTTTTGAAAAATTGAAAAATTTTGACTCACTTACTGGGAAGAAAACATTACAAGGAGGGCTTAAGTAAACCCAGACTTTCTAATTTACTAACTTCCTCCCTCATTCATTATAATGAATTCCAAATCAGCAAATAAGCTGGGCAAATTAGCCAAAAGGAGTTTCTACTAAATCATCCAAAATGACTTAGTTTCTGACGGAAAAACTTAGACAAATCGAAATTCAATTAATTCAAACTTTGGCTCAAATAAATAATATTTTTCTCTTGGAAAAAAACAGAACTAACGGACTGCACACACGCTATGCTACTTCGGATAAAAAGTATTTTATTTCACAGAACTTCATCCGACAATTTATTTTTAATGAACGGAGTTTTCTTGTTAATGAACAAAGTTTTTGATTGAAAGTTTAATTTACATTACATAAAACTATGAACAAAGTTGTAGGTAAATGTCGTCGTTTTAAGCATTTAAACATCGCATTTAAGGTTAATGACGTCGACAATGGAATTATAATTTCTCTGGAAACGCATACGTGCAACTGAATCAAAACTCTGTTCTTGACTCAATCAAAAAGAACTCCGTCTTCACGTCGAATTACGTACAATCTTTTGAATATTTGATTCTTTAGGAAAAGTTTTGTTTCATTTGATGGCGGAATTAATAGTATTTTACATAAAAAGATGAAAAATAGATTTTTCGTGTGAATTTTGTTGATCCGTGGCATGGCCGAGGTCAGTAAACACACAAAAATGAGACTTTTCATTTTTATCCCGAGCTTTGTAATGAGGGATTCTTTTGAAAAGCCGCCTACCAAAATCGGACCCATTTCGCCTGGGATTGATATATACATGGTTTGAAAGGTCTTTGCCAGTAGACCTCAAAACAGGCCTCACACGGTCTCTAGCCACACCTGGTTGCTGGTTGAACATCTCCGAAGTTGGTAAAATGGTGATTTTTATCCGAATTTTTTGGCCGTTATAAACGATCGTCCCAGGTCGAGAGTGGGCTCGTTGGAAAGCTGAGTTCAAGTAGTTTCGGGTCATGCCTAGTTTAATTTAATTCATTGATATATGTTTGCAAAAATCTGCAAGAAAAATTTTCAATATCTGTGTAAACTTTAGACAGGTCTGGGCTGGTACTGATGACGCTTAATGGGAACCTAACATGCTAGTCGTAACATACATTGTCTAAGCTTTCCATTGATACCCCATTTGCAGTGCTGGTGATTGCTGGCGAGTTTTACGAGTAGCGGTTGTGTTAACATAAAATTCTGTTATGTCGGCAATCACCAGCACTGCAAATGGGGTATCAATAGAAAGCTTAGACAATGTATGTTACGACTAGCATGTAAGGTTCCCATTAAGCGTCATCAGTACAAGCCCAGACCTGTCTAAAATTCACACAGATTTTGAAAATTTTTCTTGCAGATTTTTGCAAACATATATCAATGAATTAAATTAAACTAGGCATGAACCGAAACTACTTGAACTCAGCTTTCCAACGAGCCCACTCTCGCCCGGGACGATCGTTTATAACGGCCAAAAAATTCGGATAAAAATCACCATTTTACCAACTTCGGAGACGTTCAACCAGCAACCAGGTGTGGCTAGAGACCGTGTGAGGCCTGTTTTGAGGTCTACTGGCAAAGACCTTTCAAACCATGTATATATCAATCCCAGGCGAAATGGGTCCGATTTTGGTAGGCGGATTTTCAAAAGAATCCCTCAATGGATTTTACATGCTGAGGGCGTGGAAAGTAGGGTTTTCGACGCATTGTAGCATACAAATTAATTTTGCAACGCCAGACGAGAGACTAGTCATTTTCTCTACTCCGGACGCCTTTGTTGTGAAAAACGTTGTGTTCAGGGGAAAAGTTGTAAATTGTACATTCGAAATGCAATTCCCAACTTTTTTTCCCTCGTTGGGAAAAAGCTATTAAAATACGGATGAACTGTTCGATAAGGATATAGAATTTTAACAAGCAAAGAACGATCAAAGTCAGAAAGTGAGAAATAACGAGTGAAGGAAGGATAATTTCAAGAAAATGCATTGTTCTCAGGTGTTTCCGGGCTCTGCAAAGTAATTGCAGAATAATGAGGATAGCGAACGAATTGTAACTTCTATCTACGCAGTATTCAATTCACTCAAACACGTGAGTCGTGTCGTCGTATAGCTATATGATGATGTCTCATGTAGAATGAATACCATTGAAACCCTATTATCACTGATACAATAACCTTTGACTTGACACGTCTAGATAGTCATCCGTTAGCGACAACTATGACCAACATAAACAATTGATTAATGGGATGATTATTATATCAGAATGTTATGATGAAACGAACGAAGTAAAAGATTTCGTCTCAAGCACTGGTCTTCATTTTCAACGACAGAAATGAGCTGCCAAAGGGGGTTGTTTTTGTCACTAGATGTAAAGAAATAAGGATGAGCGGGCAGTCGTGCATGACCAATGTATTTACTGTGATTATATATCTCGAAAGTGTTAGATGATTTGATCCATAAGCATATGATTTGGGTGTCAGGGGTTAAAACTTTGGTCATGATTTTTGTTCAAAGTAAAAATTCAGGTACAACCCAAAAAAATGCAAGAAAAAGTTCAATTTTAACAACAGAATTACACATCGTGTTTGCACCGTGATTCTCTCTTGCCATTTGGAAAAGGCATGTGGGTAACATGAGTGAGTTACTAATTTGCACAAAGAATGTAATTAATTTTCCAAGCAAAGCTTCCATGTAGCAAAAACTTGTTGAAATGAATGTGGGGTGTTTTTAAGGCGATTATTACAGAGTTTTAAATTTTCAAGCCTCAGGTTGTTCGGTTGTTCTAAATACATTCACGGGATTTGTTCGTATTCTGCTTATAGGATAAGTCGTTAATAGAGGATTAAAAGCAAATTATTATTTACGGTGGGAGAAATTTAAGAATTCACATTTTCAATCCAATTCAATAAATTGAATTGGATTCTAATTGTGACTTTATCCCGACTGTACGTTCGACAATTATGCTGTGTTTTCCATTGTAATCCGATATTCACCACATGCTAAACAACGGAAAACGCAGCATAATTGTCTATCCCATCAACACAAAATTTCTCGTGCGTTTTAAGCCTTAACCGTCTTTATCATAATACCTTTACTTCCAAACAATATTATTTCACACCACAGTTGGAATAAGGATAATCAGACTCGCCAATCGACAAATTGGAATATTCTCAACCAAACCGCCTTTGGAATCTGAGTATAATCCATGCGAATGGTATCGAAATTGCTGCAAACGACAACTGAAACAAAAGACAACACCCACCGTTAACTGGCTTTTCGCCCAACTGACTGATAGAATGACATTACTAACGAACAATTTCATGTAATACAAAGGCACGTTGTCGTTACTAAATGCAAGACGCAGCCTAATAACCGATTCAATTAGATGTCGTTATTGTGGACGAATGTGTTGAAACGAATTATTTGTGTTGTGGTTGAGGTTCAAACTCACAACTGGTCATCCAACAATTCAATGTGAAGTGTTGGCTTACACACTGAGCTATTGGGTGGTTATCGAATATCTAATTTCTGAAGCGAATTATGAGAAACAGGAAATTTCATTAATTCGTTTCGAAGCCAAATCAATGAAATTTCATTTTTCTTATAACTCGCTAGGTAAAGTTTCTGAGTTTAGACGTTCAATTACAACAACTGGTATGCTTGCATCTCTTTAATCGGATTAATTCTATGTTCCCCTGAGTTTATGCTTATTAATGCATTCAACTAAATGTTTCCCCATTAACAAAATTTTTCTTTCTTGTTACAGGTTTGAGTGCACTCGTTAAATTTCTGAACAAACCAAAATACTCAACCATCATTTATGTGCTGCAAGGTCAGGGTACAAAAGATTTTGGATATTGTGGCATGTCCGCACAATTGAAGGCTACCTTTAACAAAACGGTTTTATTTTGGCCATGTCCGAAGATGAAGGTAAGTGTTGTTACAAATGCACAAAAGTCGGCTCTAATTTATACGTCTGAGTGTAAGTACTTCTTACCCAAAACAAAATGTTATTTGTCACCTCCACACAATTTTATAACATTGTTGGCTGAATGACCTGTTATGAATATGAATCAAGAGCTTACCTTGTATAACAAGGGAAGGTTTGTTGGGCCGTATTATTATACGCTCGAAGACATACATATCGACTTGAGCAAAGTTCACTTAGAGTTATAATGGTTTCTTCGAAGGATTTAGACTTAAATAAAAAGTTTCAGCAGTCTGTGGTAGCATGGGAGGGCTTATTATAACCTAATAATTGATCGAATACAACAAGAAATGAATACAACGAACTGCTTTCATATTAAAATAATTATGTAAATTGGCACGAAGGCTTGCACTTGTAGGATTTGTTGCCAAGAACTCCATAAAAAGTGTTTCAATTACGAGAAAATTTCGATATTATCCTCAAGTAGATATTGCTCACAGAGCACCTCTTTCACAACTAATATTTTCCTCGATTTTCGTCATATTTTACGCTTGTGCTAATCATTTAATTCGAGGAAAATCGATAACTTTACCAGTTGAGTTGTGAACACCACTAGCAACTATAATTTAATCTGTTCCGTTACGATAGAGCTTTCCGGTTAAATATACTTTGATGTGTAATCGTAAATGCTCTCAACGTATAAAATGTAACTTGTGCTTATTTACCACTTGGAGACTTTTTCTTTGAACAAAAATCACACACTGGTGGGTATACCGTGTTGATGTTGATGTATTTTTATAATTACAGAGAAAGAATAGTTTATACGTAAATGCATGAAGGAGAAGGAAGTAATTTCTGTTGGTTTTTTCGGTTTTAGGTTTCGCTTCGCATGTAAAATTACTCTCGAAACGTGTTATATTTACCCCGCAGTGACTGCACGTAATTTGCTGCAAAACTTAATTGACGTGTTCTTGTACTTGTACAAAATGCACTCGATTATTCAACTGAAATTTCATTTTTTCGAAAAGAGAAAAAAAAATGCTTTGCGTGGGCTGGTTTTATCTTAGTAACACATTCCATTATAACACGAAGAAACATCGCAATTATACCCGTTGTAGTACCGTGGTAATGCAAGTGCAGCTGGAGTATATTAATTTTTGCATGAATATTTAATTAAACAAGAAAATAACGCGACGTTTTCTTCGAGATCAAACATGGAGATGGAGAGCCGTATTGACACAAGTAGACTACATTAGGCTGGTCCTAGAGGGATTCACATTATGTCAGGTATTCATAACTTGAGTATGGGTATTTTTGAACCGATTTTCAACATTTTTCCTTTAATCGACGAAGGACTAAATACTTGATAATACGTTCGTAGGAGAATAATATTGGACTATTAGAGCAATAAGTGTATATTATACACTGTATAAGTCCACACAGACGAACTTGATTAATTTTTAACCGATTGAAAAAAAAATTCTCGAGTCGACACGAGTCGATTCATCCATTCAACAACCGACTTTAAAAAAATTGTTCGATGACGTCGAACGATCTCAAATTATTTCAGAAAAAAGTTTTTTTTTGATAAAACTATAGCTTCAGTAATTAAAGTTCCAAGCATTAACAGGTGGGAACTTTGCGGCCAGAGCGAAGCGAGAGCCATAATTCACACGATTTTTTTTTTACAATTACAGAAAACACCCAATCGTTTCAGCTCACCCTACCCTGACCCTTTACTTTTGAATATTAAAAATTACCACAAGCGCTCCTAAAACTCCATGGTCAATATTCCAGTTGACCGTGAATAGAAGCAAATCGTTTATAATACGTCGTGAATCCGACATTTTTGATAGCATATTGAATA
Organism: Bradysia coprophila; assembly: GCF_014529535.1. Taxonomy (NCBI): domain Eukaryota; kingdom Metazoa; phylum Arthropoda; class Insecta; order Diptera; family Sciaridae; genus Bradysia; species Bradysia coprophila. The sequence continues at coordinate 8,021,048 of NW_023503493.1, read as the reverse complement.
GCTCAGCCTTGGCCGGTGCGGCTGAAACACTTTAAAAAAAAAAGGTCAATTCTAGATGGAACATACCGCCAGGCCTTAAAAATTAAAAAAAAAACCTTTTTGCAAAAAAAACAACACCCTGGGTACAGTACAACCGCTAAAATCAACTTTCTTCAAAAGGCGCCCGGTAAAATATTTTAAATTCATGTCAAAACTACTTGTGAAGATCCCCTCTAGTGATTTCATGCGAAAGTAGCGATGTCTCATGACCTTTTAAAGAAAAAGTTGTTCAGCCGCACCGTGATGGAAGCTAGGAATGGGACAATTAACTTATCACTCGATCAGGTAGAAACTGAACATTTTGCATCTGCATCTGAACATCTGCATTTTTACAATTACATTACGGAAACGAGGGCATATTTGAAAATGAAGCTACAGCACGTTTGTCAAATATTTTTCCATTTTTAGTTCGCTGACAAGAGTTAACAGAATTATGATTTTATGTGCTCATAAAAAGTCAATATTTGTGTAGGCTGAATAAATATTTTGATAGAAGAGAAGGGGGAGGGGAGAGAATTGTATTAGCTTGATTTAAAATTATGAAAAAAAAAAACCAGCATCAACAACTCGCCTCCATTTCATTTCTCCTGCTATGTCACTACAACTTGAAATACTATACATACTTTGTCACTATAAGCATACAGAATATAGTCACAGCGAGCGATAAAAATCAATATTTCAATTCGTTTTTTTTTGTGCCAGGAAGTCCGAACCCAACTGTAGCTGTACAGCATCCTATATACGAAAGTTTTATCTGTGCTAGGATGTACGATGATAATTGTTGACGATATACATACATCGCATCTATCGCATCTATACTCAACAACGTTAGCAACAGTCCATTATTTAGTTTGTGGCTTATAAAATGCAATCCATCATATAGGTCATGTGTGACCCACCACACCACTCTGTGCATTTTACCATGTTCTTCATTATTAGACATGTTTTCTGTTATATGTGCACATAAAACAACAATACTACTTGATCAAGAAAGTGTGCACAAGTATTTTCTCAATGATGATAAGGACATTGACTTTTGTGTGGGTGCATCAACAGATATAATATGCGATGGTTTGATGAAGAAGTTTGTATTGTTTCCCTTATATCGACATAATATCGTAACAAGAGAATATGGATTGATTTAAGATTGAAATGGGAAATTGTGTTTCATAGATAAATGAAATTGAACTAGACAGAGCTTGTGAGCTTTTATTCTGAGGAATTCTGACGGAATTTCGAGATTTTTTAGAGCTAAAATTCCTAAAAAAAGCTCTGAAACTAGACCCGTTTTTTTGGTTCCTTCAACGACTAAACTATGTTTCGTTTGCTTCCAAGATCAAATTTACTCTAACTTTATCTGACTATTTGACTCACACAATTTCGTACACGAAAAATTATTCTTACACGGTGAAGAGCTTTGAGTGTGGAAACATACAGCAGGCCCAGCTACGAACTAGATGTTTGACATCTATTGGAGTCAGTCCAGGCAAACTTTTCCAAATAATTTAGAATTCTTCTTCTGCATCTTTTTAAGGTTTAAGGTTTGAGGTCCATTGACTGGTGAAGTTATCAAAAGACATTCTTTAATTTTAACTTCAAAACACCATTCTCTGAATTAAAAGAAACAATAAAATTGAAGGCATAGGTTAGGAGATAATACCACAGGCAGTTGTCGAGAATACAAGAATACAAGAATAGTCGTCATTTTAAACCCTCTTGTAAAACAAAAGATCTATGCATTGTGTCTACTGATGTGTAGATGGCTTGCATTAGCCCAAATTGAGTGGTCATTTAAAATCACAATTTAGTCTGTAGACCTGATCCACACAAGATATAGGGTCTAAATTCATTTTTCTGGTAAAGTTTGGAAAAAGAACTCCTGTTGCAGGTAATCATCAATCGAAATATTGCATTCTTCGTAGATTGAATCAAAGATTTTGAAAATCGGTTCAGAACTACTATAGTAATGAGTCAATCGAAAATTTGGGAAATACTCTTTCGGGAATAACTCCCAGAACATTAGATCGATGTTGTTCACCTGTGAACCAGACCATTTGAATTTGATTCTTCAATGAAAGAAACAAAGATTTCAAAAATCGATTCAAAAACTCTGACTGGTGTTCTTCTACTTATGATATGCAATGTTAAAACTAATGAAGTAAAAGATTTTGCATTCGACACTAAGCGATACTTTAAACTAAAGAAGTAGCAGATTTAATGGTTACATGACGGCATGTCTGTCGTTTGTATGGAAAATTAGCGAAATTTCGGTAAAATCTTAGTGAGGATAGTTTCGCCTCCAGCTCAAAATTTCTGGTAAACTAAAATAATGATCTCTAACAACCCTTGAATGAAATATTGCATCGTTTGACGGTAGATTATTGATTTTCAAACGACTTTCATGTTATCTTAGAGAGTACACGTAAGATGTCGAAACTTTCTAATTCATATGGTTTGATGATGCTTGAACTTACGTAGTGTAATTCTGAAATTTATCCATGAAATGATGCTAACAATTTTCCTCGTTATACACTCAACGTTGTAACAAAGTTAACGAAAATTAAATAACAAAATTGTTGACTTACGAAAACACTACACAGTTCCTTTGAGCAGGAAAGTTACAATCTTCGATTCAGTTTATAATATAAACTTAATCGAATCAAGCTTGGGTTAGGTAATCTGTTGCTTTGTAGTGTTACTGGTTTGACAAATTCTTAAACAAACGCTGATTGAGAATAATTGAAAGTAATTAAGTAAATTTTTGGATAATTTTCAATCAACAAGTAAACTAATCGAAAAATCATTTCAATGGAGCGAAAAGGATTCGATTGTATCGATTGTAAAGTCAACACAATCTAGTAAAACCCAATGAAAAATTCACATAAAACGACGAAACATAAAAACTCTCTGGAAATACATGTATAGCACATCTAGTAAAGCGAATTAAAATGAAATTTTCATTGAAAATTTTTCCTGATTCAATTTTAAGTGACTTTTACGCGAAAACGGTTTTCCCGGATTTGTTCGTTTTTTTTCCCATCTGCGTTTTAGCAATGTTGTCTGGATGAATGAGTGTTTTAAAAAAGACTTTAAGGATTTACCATTCTCGTTATATGTTGTTGCTCACATAGGTTAAATCTGTTAAATTAATTTCAATCTAAAATCAGATTGAATTTTCATAATGTTTTCGCTTAAATCTTCTCATTTGCATTCTCGCATAATCTTTGGATTATTTCGAATGATTTCTAGAATGAAATAACAATCACAGCGAAATGAATATGCATTGAAGACTCAGAGAATCGATTTTAATATTATTCCGTGTGAACATCGTAGTGCACAGGGGGCAGTGCGGTTCACTTCTATAGATGACTGGGAATTTGTCACACATGACGGCTTGAAAATTTCTATGGTAATACTGCCAAGAACTAACGAAAACTAGGTAGTAGAGTTGCAACTATTGGAAAATTCTAGTTGCCTGAACGCCTCGTCTTAAAGTAATCGTCAAATCCACACCGAATCCATATCATGACCATTAGGAGTCTTCAAGCTTATCCTTCGAATTTTAATGTTAGGCTATTCTAGGTTAAAGTGTTGTCCGAGTGTAGTTAAAGGATCGATTGATTTTATTCTACTTTTAATTGAAATACAATGAAAGATGTCTTCGTAAGTTATGAGAAACGGTTGATCAGAAAGTTTCAAAAGTGACTACACACACCCACTTATAGCACTATAGTCTGCTGTGCTAATTTAGTCTCACTTATTTCTTCTTCTACGTCTGCTTTAACCAACAAATCAACCACCAACCAACCATTAATTTAATCTACCCAAAGCTCCAGAGAGCTGAAAATTTTAAAATCAAGAATATTTAGCATCAGAACATATTCCATCGCCTGGCGGTATAATACACTTTCCACGACAGTGAATACAATTATTGCACAAAAATATATATTGTGTACCGCCAGCACCAAAAGAGAGAACCGAAATAATAAAATCGACTTGCGAAAACGGAGATTTCCATATAATTTTCCAACAGCATAAATAATGTGCTGTGAAAATGCGTAACGTTACGCCTGGTTGTTACGAATAAATATTATTATTTCGTTGTGTAGAAAGTTATGATGACGAACGAAAATGGTATAATACTCCAAAGAGAACTCAAATAGAAACTGTCTTTAGCAGAAAATTGTGAATTTATTCATTATATTCGTACCAGGGCCTGGGTACATTTTGTGTACTTTAAGCATTTGTTTGTGTGACAATTATGGAAATTTTTTTGATTTTTATTTTTTCGATAAAGAAGCAAAGGAAAACAACTTTTTTTTGAAGAGGAAGAATTTGAACAATCGCACACAGAAAGGAATCTTATAAATTGATTATGATTTTCAACGGATGCTTCAAATTCAAATTAAGCGTCTTGAGAGTACACCTACACATACTTTATAACATTGTAATTCTACTTACAGTAAGCTGCCACAAGTACACTAGGTATACAACGTCTGTTTTGCTTTGTCGGGCTTGGTTAAATCAGTTCTACGAAACCGTACAATGTTGTATTCAAACTCAAGCCTTACAGCAGCGTTCAGGTTTTATATTAAATTCTATCGTCTTTTTTGAGATAAAATCTACACACACAAAATACAGTTAACGTCATCCAACTTTGTGCCTAGCTTTGCTTCCATTATTTTACCAGCTTTTTCACTTATACACGGACTTTCATCTATTCGTTTTCTTTTCGTCACACACAGCTCGTGTAGTGCTAAGAGCATATATAAGCACGCTTATACAGTGATTTTGTATGAGTGCACCATCGGATTAAACAGCTGAAGAACCTTAAACACAAATTTGACTGTCTTTACGTGCGTTAAAAGAAATCTCGTTTTCGTTTTACGTTTTTCTTTCAATCGGAGTATAAACTTCACAACTCTTTTCTCACTAACGTAATTTTTATTTCTCCATAGTCACAGCCATAGCTAAGATTGTATGTTGAACATTTACCAAACATTTTTTGAACGCATTTCAACAACAACATGTTGTTTATATAATTTTATGTGCATAATTTTCGTCTGGCGATTTCCTTTATGGAAAAAATGGAAAAATATGCAATATGAAATCCGCATGAAGGGCATCCATGCATAGAAATTTGAGGATATTGTTTATGAAACTGGCTTCCTAGAAAACCTTTGAAAAAAAAAATATTTACGAGAGTAACAAAGGGAGAGTACAACCAGTTTAAAATAGATATGACGTACATAGTTTTCTGTTGAATGAGCTCTAAAGCAGGGTCTATTTTTAATGGATTGAATTCCTTAAATTATCAAAAACTCTTCAAAATTTCCGAAAATTCAAAAACATTTTTAATATCATTTGAGATCAATTGGCTAGTTAATCGAAGATTAAAAACAGCTAAATATTCTACAGGTTATAGCCCTAGAAGTAAATAAGTCAAGAAAAAATGTCTAAAATTTTTTGAAATCTTATAGGGAATAAAACATTAGCTCTGATAACTTAATAGTCCGGCTGTTTCGATTTGGTGCTGTACAAGCTGTTTGTTATAATAAAAACTGGGTTCGATGTCGATCGAACGTCGATCTTTGCTCAGACGAATTGTTGCATTCAATTTGAAAAAGATAGTAACATTCCTACGTCCTTCCTTCACAGTTTGGGTAGCTGAGTTATTTGACGCTCGATGCGACACGACAACTCTATAGCGTAGTTGCGTAGTTGTCAACTACTCGATTGTGTTGTTAGTTTAAAACTCAAGAGAAGACAGATTTGAACCGATTCTTTCAGAACCTATTTTCATGAAATTAATTGGTAGGTACTCTTCGCTCAAAGTGCGATTAGTCTTTATTTGACTAGAATTGCAACTTTCCTGCTCAAAGATAGTGTTTTCATAAGTCAACAATTTTGTTATTTAATTTCCGTTAACTTTGTTACAAAGTTGAGTGTATAACGAGTAAAATTCTTAGCATGATTTCGTGGATAAACTTTAGATCATCAAACCATATTAATGAGAAAGTTTCGTCATCATACGTTTACTCTGTGATAACATGAAAGTTGTTCGAATTCAATAATCTATCGACAAACGATGCAATGTTTCATTTATGGCTTCGCAAAAGTTTGGAGAATAATTTAGAACTGGAGGCGAAACTGTGCTAATTAAGATTTTGAAAATATTTTGCCGGAATTTCGCTAATTTTCCATACGAATAACAGACATGCCGTCAAATAACCAATAAATCTGCTACTTCTTTAGTTTAAAGTATCGCTTAGTGTACTTTGTTGCGATTAGTCAAATAAAGACTAAGCTGTTT